>NC_085138.1:398059240-398084240 GCF_035046485.1 Aedes albopictus | reverse complement strand
TTACGATAGACGGGGACAATTTCGAGGTAGTGGAGGACTTTGTCTACCTCGGGTTTTTATAAGCGGCAGACAACAACATGATCAATGAAGCACGAAGGCGCATCATCAGTAGAAGTCCAGCTTCCATGAGCTCCATAAAACCAGTGGTCGAAAAAAAATCTCGTACCAAATATACCTACCATGCACAAAACGCTGTTAACCAGTATCCGCCCAACAGAAAAAAAAATCAAATGGCTGCCATTTCGTCAATTTTCAACCAATTTCTTTCATTTTTTGACCATTGCATCATTTTGCATGCCTAGTTTTAGGAAACCTTTTGGTCATTTTTGAATGATCTGGATATCCGGACCCGGAGGTATTCCGGTGGGTCAATGGGTCACATCCGGTAAAAATGACCCCAACTTCCTTTCGCCACTAAATTCTTTAGACTAACTATTTCAGTTTCGTTTCAACAAATTCTCATAATCTAGACCACAGTGATATTTTCAAAAGCAAATTTGGCGATGTAACCTCTTTCAGACTTGATCCCTGTTTGGAATCTTCTTCAGGGTTCTCTGGGAATCGGTCCAAGTGCGGTCTCGATTATTACTTTTCGTTCAAGTTCAGCCTATGGGTATCAAACTGTAATATTTTTCAATACCAGTTAGAAAATGATCACTAAAACTTGTTTTGTGCCCATTGGCCTCCGAGAGGACTGATCCTGAAATCCCACGCGGAACAAGATGTCAGCCGTTTTGAAAATAGTTTGCGTCTCACAGTGGGCAGAACGCTAGTGCCCTGAGTATCCATCCTAGAGATTTCATATCTTCAGAGAAATGTCTTGAAACAATTTTTACTAAAATTTGGTAACCTAAAACGTGATCTTGATAAGTTGCAACTGATCATGATCAGTTCTATCTTTCCATAGAAGCGTCCTAGAAGAAAGTATTCTTCTGCAAAGATGTTCATTCTGCTGTTTCTGACATTTTTTCCAAAGACACCTAAAGTGTCAAATGTAAAAAAGGCACGTTGGGTCACTTTATGAAAAATGTAAAAAATATCAAGTTCGATAAATTTTTCGTGAAAAAAAAATATTCTAAAATAATGTTTTTTACAATACGTTTGCAAACTTAGACATAAAATTTGAATTAAATGATATTAACCTATGATAATGTCGGTGAAATGACTAATTCGACATTGATTCTTCATTAGGGCCTAACTAACATTTTCGATTTCTCTTCACCGATCCTCTCTTTGTGTTATCAAAGAATGTGTATTGAGTTTTTCTAAAATTTTTTGATTGAAATGCGAAGGAGCTGACTTCATCTTGCTATAGAAACAAAAAGAATAATGATTTTGTTCGTTTTGACCAAGTTATTAGCGAAAGAGAGAGTCGACGAAGAGAAATCGATCAAGTTAGTTAGGCCCTTATGAAAAATCATTGTCGAATTATATTTTTTTCTTTCTGTTGAGCGGATACGGGTTAAGACCGGTGGTTCTCTACGTGAACGAGACGTGGACAATGCTCTCGAAGGGATCGAACGTCAGGTGCGGTGAAGAATGACCCACGAGCTCGCTGCACTTCCTAGAATCTGGCAGGGACAACAACCCAGCAAAGCTAGTATTCGTAAGACATTCGGATGACACAAGAAGACCTGGATGGCAGTGTTTAAGGTAGACGAACTAGATGCAGAACGATCTGGTAAATGTGGGAAGCGGCCGAGGATGGAGGATTGCAGCCACGAACCGAGTGTTGTGGCGAATATTTGTTGATTCAGTTTTATTATCTTTGTAATGTAACGCTTAATAAATTAATGAAATAATGTGTTTTCGTAATTGTGATGTTTTGCTAAAAAATGTATGAAGGATACAAAATAAGCAGTGCTTCAATCCTTTGTGAAGAATGAAGTCGGGAGCACAGTGCTTTATGTAGGAATCGATACCCAGCTACGTTATCCCATCAGGAATTATTCGTTTTTATTTTGTTATACCTTACAAACACTGAAAATTGAATCGCTTTCGGTAATGGGAAACAAAGTAAATGGGTTTGAATAAAAGTATTATAATATTCATTAATAAATGTATGCATCATATGCCTTGTGGGTCGTTTGTTGAATGGGATATCTGCCTGAAGTAGCTGTCGAGCGGGAAGCAACGGAGAACAAAACAGTAGATTTGTTGGCAAAGAAAACCGTTGAACTTATGGATTACGAATGCATGAAAATTACTGCTGAAACACGTCGCTTGATGGGAAAACTTTACAATGGAAATTGCGCAAACAATGCGTGTGGTGTGCGTGCTCTGCCAGCTATAACTGCGGCGAGGTGATGCCACTGGCGCTGGCTGGATGCGTGTGTCTTCCAGTTGCGTACGGGACGGCTCTCCAAACAGTTTTGGCAAGAGGCAGATTAAAAGAAAAGCTCGGAGGAAAACGTGAAACATCCAACCGAGAATGGGATAATTCAAACAATAACTACACATAACACAATAACAACCACCACTCGACAGTCTGCTTTCTGCTTTTTTCACCGAGAGTTACAAACCAGCATCCATCGACCGAGTGCGAGTGCGAGCACACCCCTCCTGTGTAAGAGCGCTTGTAGCACTACCCGGTGGTGGTGTGCTAGAGCGCGGTGTGGCAGCGTTTTAATTTTATTTATAATAATGGATGATAATTTGATGAAATTATTTAATGAAAGAAAAGGAAAAAAGTGCGGTTCCGAAACACGCACGTACCTACTCCCATTTCCCACTTAGTGCATCTGTTTCGTCTCTGACATTTGTGCCGCGATGTGTTCCCTTTTGCTAGGAATGATGTGTCCCACATTGCTTGCCGGTGCGTTCCGTAGGTACCTACCGAGCAAAGTGATTGTTGGATTTGGATGGCTCAAGTGTGCGACGACCCAGCAGTCGAGTCGTCAGTCAACGTGATGTGTCACAATGTACTTTATGGAAATGCCCTGTGCTTCGTCTCGCTGACTCCCCTTCCCCAGCAAATGAGTTGTCATTTGCCCCCTGCTGAGGGTTTTTGAGTTGAATTGATGCAACCGCTATGACCAACAATGCAGCGACTCCGACCGTACGTACGTACATGACACGGCCATATTCGTCCAATAGCTGCCTCTATTACGCATTTGGATGGCACTCGAATTAATGCAACGCGATCCGTGCGGATAAATTAAGAACGCCACATGACACCGCGCATAACGCTAATGCTGATTACTGCAATAAATGGTTTGGTATTGTTTTGCTGTTTTTTTTTTGTTTTGTTGGTGTCATGCTGAGTTCTAGGGCACCAACGAACGAGCGATCCGCGGATGAAAGTCGAAACCATAAAGGTAGATATCTAACGGGATTGTGCACAACATGTTTTGTGAAATCCAATCGGGGGAAACATGGGGATCAAAGCTTACCTTTTGTTTTTAATGACGGCAGCCAAATGCACAGCATTTCACAGAATAGCGAATGGGAACAACAAATTGATTTCATTCGTTCTTTGGTGATTCATTTTTGGCAAGGTAGGGAGTAACTTTCACATGACTTAACTGACAGAGCTTCATAAGCACTGGCGTAGGGCCACCAGGCTTATAGGTTATTCAGATCAGCTCTTACATACATTTATTTGTTCAACATCATATTTAAGACAAGACATAATCAACAATAGTACGCCACAATATTCGGTTTATGGCTGCCGCTCTCCATTCTCGGTCGCGCCCAACGCTCGCCAGGTCACGTGCCGCCTGGTCCGCCCATCGTGCTCTCTGCGCTCCACACCTTCTTGTGTCAACCGGATCAGTTGCAAACACCAGCTTTGTAGGGTTGTTGTCCGGCATTCTTGCAACATGCCCTGCCCACCGTATCCTTCCGGCTTTGGTCACCTCCTGGATGCTGGGTTCGCCGTAAAGTGCTCGTGGTCCATCCTTCTCCGCCACACATCGTTCTCCTGCACACCGCCGAAGATCGTCCTTATCACGCGTCACTCGAAAACTGCGAGTGCTTGCAGATTCTCCACGAGCATGGTCCATGTCTCGTGCCCGTAGAGGATTACCGGTCTTATTAGCGTTTTGTACATGGTGCATTTGGAGCGTGGGTGAATCTTTTTCGACCGCAGTTTCTTCTGGAGACTGTAGTGGGCCCGACTTCCGCTGATGATGCACCTCCGAATTTCACGTGGTTGTCAGTCGTCAGTAAGGATCCGAGGTAGACGAATTCCTCCATCACCTCGAAGCTATCCCCGTCTATCGTAACATTACTACCCAGCCGGATCCGGTCGTGTTCGGTTCCGCCTACCAACATGTAATTTGTTTTTGAGGCATTGGCCACCAGTCCGACCTTCGCTGCTTCGCATTTTAGGCGGGTGTACAGCTCTGCCACCGTTCCAAATGTATTGACAATAATGTCCATGTCGTTCGCAAAGCACACAAATTGTCCGGATTTTGTGAAAATCGTTCCCCGGCTGTTGAGCCCGGCTCGTCGCATCACACCTTCCAGAGCGATGTTGAAGAGTAGGCATGAGAGTCCATCACCTTGTCACAGTCTCCGGCGAGATTCGAATGAACTGGATAGTTCTCCCGAAACACTTACGCAGTTTTGCACACCGTTTGCGCATCAGTCTATTCGACTTCCCAGGAAAGCAGTTTTCGTTCATGATTGTCCATAACTCTAACGGCGATACTGTCGTATGCCGCTTTGAAGTCGATGAAAAGGTGATGCGTTGGAACCTGGTATTCACGGCAATTCTGGAGGATTTGCCGTACGGTGAAGATCTGGTCCGTTGTCGACCGGCCGTCGATGAAGCCGGCATGATAACTTCCCACGAACTCATTCATTTTAGGTAACAGACGACGGAAGATGATCTGCGATAGCACTTTGTAGGCAGCTTTCAAAATAGTGATAGCTCTGAAGTTCTTACATTCATAATGGTCGCCTTGCTTGTGAATGGGGCAAATTACCCCTTCCTTCCACTCCTCCAGTAGCTGTTCGGTTTCCCAGATCCTGACTATCAACCGGTGCAAACAGGTGATTAACTTTTTTGGGCCCATCTTGATAAGTTCAGCTGCTTTGTTGGTTTTGAGATGGTGAATGGTACCCTTAACTTCTCTCAGCATGGGAGTTGGCTCGTTTCCGTCCTCTGCTGCATTGGCGTAGTCGTTCCCTCCGTTGTCGTGGTCTCACGTGCCTACGCTCTTCACGCCAGGTGCTCGTCGAAGTGCTGCTTCCATCTTTCGATTACCTTTGGGAGCGTCTATAAGCGTCACTGGGGTTTTGAGGGGACTTCCAGTGGTATTGTAGTGAGAATTATGGTAAGGTCCTGGCTTAAAGCGTGATAATAGGCAGGTTCAGCCTACGGTAGTAAGAATTTTAATGGGATTCATATGGTGTAACTTAGGAAAATTCGGTGAGAATGTAAATTCCACTGGCGTGAGTAGAAGAATTACATTGGAATTCTAATAGAGATCTGATAAAAACCAGATCTATATTTGTCGAGATTTTTGTGGGTTTCGGTGAGTTTCCGACTAGGATAATGTGTAAAGGTTTTTGTAAAATAAAGCTCTAGACAAGGCTTAAGAGGGAATGCTGGGAGTTTTTGAAAGGGTTTATGGTGGTAGTCCTATGCGGTTGGGGGCTTGAAAATGGTTAAATTGTTTTTTTTTTCAGAAACTCCTCACAGGAATCCTCCAGGAAGTCCTTGCACGATGTTTGCAGGAACTCCATCTGGGAATCTTTCTGGAATTCTTTCATATGTTTTCAATGGAAACCTTTCAAGAGTTTTAGTCCTCATGGATTTATGGAATTTATTATGGCAGAAGTTCCTTAAATAATTTCTACAGGCCTACCTTGAGGAATTCCTCCAACAATTCCTTAAACTGCTGAAACAACATTTTTTAAGGAATTTCTTATGGTGTTTCATCTGGGTTTCCTAAATTAGTTTCTAACAGGAAAAGAAAAACATTTCCACATAAATTTCTTTCGGGAATAAAAAAAAACTTCTGAAAATATTCCAAAAGAAGCTGAAGAAATCTCAGAAAGAATCCCTGTTTTAAACTCCAGAGGAATTTCAGAAGGAGCTCCTGGAGGAAATCAAAGAGAAATCCCGTAAGGAGTTCCTGGAGCAATTCTAGATGGAACTTTAAGAAAAATCTAGAATAAAATCCTGGAAGAATCTATGAAGGAGCTATTTGTAGAGTCTTGAGAAGGAACTCAGGTGCAATTTCTGAAGAAAACACGGAAGAAATTTTTGAAGGAATCCCGGAAAAAATGTCTGAAGGAATCCAGAAAATAGTTTTTGGGGAATCCCGGAAATTATCCAGCCAACGCACCTGGTGAAATCTGAGGAAGAAAATCCTTGAGGAATCCCAGAAGAAACTATGGAAGTGGGGATTGGTCGCGAAATTCAAAGTGATCCTGGAGGAATCCTGGTAGGAGTGAATGGAGGAATGTCGGAAGAAGTTCCTGGAGGAAAAAAATTGGATAAATCCCAGAAGGAGTTCCTCGAGGAATTCCAGAAGAAGTTCGTAGAAGAATCCGGCAAGGAATTCCTGAAGGAATCCGAAAAAGAACTCCTGGAGGGGTTTTGAAAGAGTGTCGGAAGATTTTTTTGCAAAAATCTCAGAATACATATCTAAGTGATTTCCGAAAGGAATTCCTAAAGGAACCCCAGAAGAAACTCTTGGAGGAATCCAGGAAGAAACTTCTTTAGGAAACCCAGAAAGAAGTTCTGATGGAATCTCAAAATAAATTCCGCTTGAAATCCCTGGATAGATGTCCGAAGAAACTCTCGGAGTAAAAGAGGATAAGGAAACTTTGAAGGAACTCCCGAAGGAAACAACCCAGACAACCAGAAATTGCATAAAAATGCATAGATTTGGGGCGGGTTGTTTGTCAGACTGCTCCATACTTGGACACCACAGGTAAATCAGTTATATTTAGGAAAGAATTGAAAAGAGTTAGAAAGTCAAAACGAATTATCAGCTTAAGCTTGTTGTTCTGCAAGAATTTGTGTGGCGTTATGTATACATACCGATTGTTACTCTAAAAGTCTTAAGTTCGATACTGGGGGCGCCATGAGTTGTATATTTTTGTTTTATTAAAAATAAGTCGCACAATATGACTCATTACGTCGCAAAATAGTACACATCTTTAATTGCAGATGATATCGCTTCAACTCATATAGCGTTATCTCTGTTCCGTTCATGCACGCATATCGCCTCCACTTTTGCACGCATAAAGCATATTTGCATCATTTTATGCGATAAAAACTTTCACGGGTAGTTGGGCGTATAACAAAATAGTAAACTTCGTTTAACGTACGAATTGGTTGTCTGGGTATAGATTAACTGATAGAAAAACCTTAGAAAAAAACTCCTGGAAAAATCTCAGAAGGAACTTTTGGAAGGAACTTCGGAAGGAAATCTTGGAGGGATCTCTGAAGGAACCCCTGAAGGAATATAAGAAAGAGAAATTCTCAAATGGAATCCTAAAGGAAATTCTTGGATAAATATTAGAAGGAAGTACTGGAGGAATTTAGAAAGAAAAAAAGAAATCTCAAAAGAACTCCTTGAGAAATCCCACAATGAACTGCAGGAAGAATTTCAGGAAAAACTCCTGCAGGGTCCTCCAAATGTGAATAATTTTATTCAAATGAAATCAATTTGATTCTTAACAGATTTTTTAGTGAGCAAACTAATATCTGAAAGTAAACGAGGGAGGACTTCTACTAGGGCACTTTTCTACTATAACTCAGATAATTTTGAACCAATTGACTTTTTAAACGCAGTGAGATACGCATAATATCTAGCCATGTACAAAAATTCAAGTCAATTGATTTTATATTGACTGAGTTATAGCAGAAAAATACCCAAACCATCAGCCACTTCCAAAGAGCTTTGCTGCCTTGTGTTTTCTTTCTATTGTTGGCTTCTCATAACATTCGTTAAACATATCAGTCGAAATTTCGATTTTTTTTTTTGCTTTTTGACAAGAAAATTTTGTTGAAAGGGGGGAGGGTGTTCATTTATAGGAGGGGATATCCGAATTTGCTACGTCATTTATGTACGCTCCCTTTCGTCCGCCCGTCACGAGGCCTCCGTTCTTATTCCTGCATATTTCGGCCTGCGGCACGAAGCCGTTGCGGGATACGTTGAGCTGCTCATAGAACTTCCATGTTTCATGGGAACGGCACAGCTGTTCAATTTTCTCACCGTCCACTTCTTCCAGGCAGCGCTTTTTCCCTCGAAAGAGGCGGGTCTGATGTTTCCGCTTCTCTTTGTCACGTTCCACGTTCTGTCGAGGGACCCGACAGAATTACCGCCCTCGCTGCGTTCTTCTCCTCCAAAAACGCTCTACACTTCTCGTTGAACCATTTGTTTCGTCGACTCCTTTCCAGGTACCCGATGGAGCTCTCTGCTGCGTCGTTGATGGCCGCTTTTACTGTGTTCCTGCTGTCCTCTAGAGGGGCCACATCGAGCTCGCCTTCGTCTGGCACCGCTGCCTCGAGATTCTACGCATATGCTGAAGCGACATTCGGTAGCTTCAGCCGCTCAAGCTTGTACTGTGGCGGTCGCCGATACTATACATGATAGATGACGGAAAGTTTTGGGCACAGTTTGACCATTGGTCGGAGTCGATGTTAGGCCACGATAGGTCCTGACGTCGATAATGCCGCAGAAGTGCCGTCCGTCAATCAGAACGTGGTCGATTTGTGATTCCGTCTGCTATGGTGCTCACCAGGTGTAACGATCAGGACGGCTGTTTTGGAAGAAGGTGCTACGAATGGCCATATTCTTGGAGGCGGCGAAATCGATGAGGCGTAGGCCGTTTTCATTCGTCAGCTGGTGGGGGCTGAACTTTCCAATCGTCGGTATGAATTCCTCCTCCTGGTCTAACCGAGCGTTTCGGTCACTTATGATGATCTGGACGTCATGGCTTGGGTACTCGCGTTCGAGTTGCGCGTAAAATGCGTCTTTGTCATCGTCACTGCTTCTGAAGTGAGAGCTGCTGTGCACGGTTATTATGCTGAAGTTGAAGAATCGACCCTTGATTCTTAACCTGCAGATCTTTCGTCGATCGGCCACCAACCGATCACGCGCCTCTGCATGTCGCCCATCAGGATAAAAGCTTTTTCCAGCTCACGTGTGTTGCGTTGCCGCAACTCTGTTAGATGGTATGATTGCCTCTAAACGTTCGCACCATGGAACCTGTCCAACACACCTCCTGCAACGCTACGATGCGATGCCAAACCCGCGGTTTTTCAGTAGATCGGGGAAGTATGCGGGTGCTCCCAATGAAGTTGAGAGATTGGCAGTGCCACGTATCGATTCTAATCGCAAGTTCATTTTTGTTCGCTTGGGTCGTTGTCGTTGGTATCGGTTCGTAGTTTTCTGTAGCCGATATTCCGTTACAATGTTTTTTTTTCACGGCTGGCTCTTAGGACCTGAACCTCCTACTGTCCGGGGACCATAGTGCACAGTTGAGCTTAGAGTCCTTCCCTGGCACTCGGACGTAGATCAGCCGCCCCTAACATGGGGATCAGACGCTGTTGTGAGGCGCTCCTCCTGGAGAACAGACGCTCAGGTTTTCAGAAATAAACTTCCCCTTCCCTGTCAGCCTACAACCAAAGTTCCCACCGGGGTATCAATTTTAACTTGTATGTTTAACGAATACTTATTATAAAAAAAAAAACAATAGAAACGCCGACATCAAGACCATAGGTGCAACGAGTGGAGATTCATTTTCATTTTCATTTCAGAGATTTCTTTTGAGATTCAATCAGAACTTCTTTCTGGGTGTTCTACAGAAGGTTCTTCCTGGATTCCTCCAGGAGTTCCTTCTGGATTTCTTTCAGGAATGCCTTCCGGAATTCAATCAGCTATTCATTCCGAGATTTTTGAAAGAATTTCTTCCAACATTCTTTCAACGCTCCTTCAGGAGTTGCTTCTGGAATTCCTCCAGGAACTCTTTTTCGGATTCCTTCAGCAATTCCTTCCTGGATTCTGCTGGGTGTTTCTTCTGAGATTCCTCGAAAATTTATCTCTAGGATTCATCCAGGTTTTTCTCCCGGGACTCCTCCAGGATTTTTTTTTCGGTATCCCTCCATTCACTTCTTCCAGTCTTCCCGCAGGATCTTTTAGAATTGCGCGAGGAATCCCTTCACGGATTTCTCTGGAATACTTCCTAATTTTTTTTCTTAGATTTCACCAGGAGTTCTATCTGATTATCTTCCAGGATTCGCCAAAAAATCGGGATTCCTTCCGGGATTCCATCAAAAATTTCTTCCGTGTTTTCTACAGAAATTGAACCAGGAGCTCTACAAATAGCTCCTTTTGAGATTCTTCCAGGAGTTTATTCAAGATTTCTTCAAAAGTTCCATCTAAAATTGCTCCAAAAACTCCTCACGGGATTTCTTTTGGAATTTGTCTATGATTTCTTTTCAAGATTCCTCCAAGAGTTCCTTCTGAAATTCTTCTGGAAGATCTTTAAGGGATTCATCCAAATCCATTTGGAATGTTTTCAGAAGTTATTTTTCTGGAATTCCCAGTGAGAATTCCTGTGGAAATGTTATCCGTCTCCTGTAACAGGACTGGCAAAAGTTTCAGGCACCCGGTAAGGTGGTATGAAAACTACCAACCAAGCCGATCTGTTTAAAAGCACAGGTCGCACGGCAGAAGTTTCACGCATTCGATGTATTCGTTCAATACATGGCCTACTTGCCTAATTTCACCTTCTATAAAAATTTTCACACTTGTTCGCTACCTAGCGAATTCTATCATATCTATCATTTCATTATCCACTTTGATCTCTACTCCCTTATACTATGAGTAGAAAGAGACCGATATAGCCACAAAATCATCAAGTTATTAATAGAATACGGTCGATAAATCAGCATATGATATGAAAAGTTTGGCTCAAAAAGAAAAGTGTTCTATCCTATAAGATCGAAAAAGCTAATAGGAAGAACACGCCGCGATATAGGCATACCCCTATGAACGGAGTGCGAATTCCGAAAAAGCTACTGATCGATAGAATTTGTGATGAAAACAGAACAATACATTAGGCAGTCGGGTGCCTGAAACTTTTGCCAGTCTTGGTAAGGTGGTATGAAAACTACCAACCAAGCCGATCTGTTTAAAAGCACAGGTCGCACGGCAGAAGTTTCACGCATTCGATGTATTCGTTCAATACATGGCCTACTTGCCTAATTTCACCTTCTATAAAAATTTTCACACTTGTTCGCTACCTAGCGAATTCTATCATATCTATCATTTCATTATCCACTTTGATCTCTACTCCCTTATACTATGAGTAGAAAGAGACCGATATAGCCACAAAATCATCAAGTTATTAATAGAATACGGTCGATAAATCAGCATATGTTCTTACTTTAAATTACTCTAAAATGGGTGTTTGTCAAATCTCCTAAGTATAGAATCCAAACACCTAATGTATGAACATTTATATTTTTTTGTATGGATGGTTGTGGTAGATCTCTATCGCTTCCTCTGAATTACGGTGTAAACTCCTCAAACCCCCTTTCAGCTACTTACTAAGTGCTTGAATTAAACTCATTGAAACCCGAAACGTGACTTTTTGTGGCACCTGATTGATTAAACTCATGGTTAGCCACGGGTAAAATCATTTCACAGCAAAACTATTATAAGTTTTACGTTTTGTTTCAAAACCATCATTGAAACAATACCACTGAACTGTTGTGGCTTTTCAGTCTAACAAAAGTAAAACGGTCAGGAGTTTGGCATAGCCGTTTTAATCCTGTTAGACTGAGAAAGCCACAACAGTTCAACATTTCTTCCCTGTCGTAAACATCCTCCAAAACTTAGATAATTTTTTTTTTGCTAGGTTTCTAGTTGCACTCTGAATAGAGTTGAAACCTCTACACTAGACCCGAAGTTAGAAAAGAGTACGTAATCTTTCAGAAGCAGTTTGCCAGCCGTACGCGGAAAATGATATCCATTAAGACACTGTTGCAACTGACTCAGAAAGTTACGGTAGAAGATTGGAAAGTTTTCAATTGGTCAGTCAGTCAGGATTTGCCTATGTAGTGTTATGGTCACACGGTTTGTGTGTGTCTCCTTGTTTGATTTATTTATTTATTTATTTGTTATAATCCATCTGACTACAAAGTCTTAATGAATAAAAATCCTAATATTAACACACAAGAACAAATTATAAAACAGACAAACGACTTATCTTATTTTTGAAACGCACTAATGTCTCTCCAAAGTCAAAAAAGCTCTACCAACGTGAACGTTCTAACCATTGATGTCATCGGTTCATTATAGCCGTACGTAGTTTGGTGAAATCTACACTGTAGCAATGACCAATTCCGTAGAGATCGTTGTGGGGCACGAATATCAAGCATTGACAGCAAACGAGGTGAATCGATGTCATTCCTCAGCAGTTTAGCAACAAACATCGCTTGTTGTATTTTCCGCCTTTTCGCAAGGGTGTCCATGCTAAGCAGTCTGCATCTAGCTGGATATGCTGGAAGGTTAAGTGGATCACGCCAAGGTAAATGTCGTAGAGCCAATCGGATGAATCTTCGCTGAACTCGTTCAATTCTCAAAGTCCAAGTAACATCATTTGGCGTCCAAACAACAGATGCGGTTTCGAGAATCGGTCGTACCAGCGCACAGTACAATGACTTCAAGCAGTGAGGATCAGTGAAGTCCTTGGCGATTTTTGCAATGAAGCCCAACTGACGATTAGCCTTAGCTATTATCGATGAATAGTGCTTGTTGAACGTCAATTTTGGATCCAGTGTCACTCCTAAATCCGCCACTTCTTCCACCCGTTGAAGAATGGTTCCATTGATATGGTAATCAAACCGAAACGGATGTTTCAAACGATGGAATGTCATAACGGAGCACTTCGGAATGCTGACAATTAATTTATTCAGGTGGCACCACTCAACAAACTGGTCGATAAAATTTTGCAGGCGATGACAGTCTTCTAACGATCGGATTACCAAATAAATTTTAAGATCATCAGCATAGATGAGCCTGCAGTTTACGCCTAATTTCGAAGCGACATCGTTGAAGAACAAAACAAACAGCAAAGGGCCCAAATTACTTCCTTGTGGAACACCCGAAGCGTTGCAGAATGTTGTTGTGGTATGGTTAAATATGTTTTTCTCCTCGTTAAGTCAGTTGTCGTATGTTTGTTTTTTTTTCATCGAATCAATCGAACCCTGTATGTTAAAATATAGTTGATCCTGTGTCAAATTGTATTCTTGATTTCGCTAATCGTTTTCTACTTGTGTTCATCTCTTGTGTCCTTAAATTGTCATCGGTCCAAAATCCACAGATACATGTTACTTCTGAACATCAAGAGATACCGTAATCCGGGGTATCATTGATCAGCGGGGTAACATTGATCGGCTTGACCCACCTCATGAAATGTTCAAACAAACATTTTACATTGAATCAGTTTCTGCTATAGAATGGTATATCGTAATCTGCTATCATTTAGCTATTAAATGACATGCAAGTTATGAAAATTGAATTTCATAAACATTGAATTAACTGTGTTTCCATAGCTGTGTTTCTTAGCGCAATGAGATACATTGTCAAACATTCATGCTTGGCGTGAATTCTAGATACGTTGTGAGGTTCGAAATCGCTGTATTACTTTAATATGATATCCTAGAGTTGGATTTAATAAACGAAACTTTTATGAAAATGCTATTTTTCAGTAGAATATACGATTTATTAAAAGTCGGCTATCAATTCTTTAAGCCATTGCCTACCTTTAGGCGTTATTCGTGGTTTAGAGGATTTTAATCCTAAAATAACTTAAAAAGTACATAATTTGTAAGAATTTTGACAACATATTCGAAATCAGCGACCCCGAATTTAGTAAGTAAGTGTATTTTCAACACAAATGAACATTGATCACTGACATGATCAATGTTACCCCAAATCAACAGAATAAAAAATTAGATTAAAAAACTTATTTAAACATGTTTTAAAGTTTTACAATACTTTTTCGAGTAGCTTAACACATACTCAGAGGTACTTGTTTTAAAAATATAAAACATGTAACGTTTGCGTTAACAAGAGAATTATTCAAGAAAGATAGAAAATTCTGATCAATGTTACCCCGGATTACGGTAATCAAAAATACGCCAAGTTGGTCAGTTGATTGCAATAAAATTTTAAAATAATAAAGATTTCATGTCAACTTTCATCCCGCTACAAATACTATTAAAATATTCAAATTCGTTCAATTGTCCTATCGGTCCTACCTAGATGAACCATGTCATTTTCTCAAGCGTAGCCTAGAAATGTCAACCTAGTCATACACAAGTAACGTTGTTCAGTTAATATAAAGCAGTCAGTTTTTGTCCAAAATGTCACGTCGAACGCATTGACGTCAACAATGCGTTTAAGTGTTCGCACGTTAGCTTTGAATCTATCAGCACAATTAAGTGCTGCAAATCTCCTTCCCACTATTGATTCTTCGGTCGATTTTAATTGCTTTATTTAAAGAAAATATGACCAACATTGTAAAAATTCGAAAAAGCGACTATGACATTAATAAATTACTAATCAAAATCAACCGAGAAACGAGGGAAATAGAGCCCAAACAACATTTTGAAGTCAGCTGGCTGTAAAAGGTTCCAAAACCTGTCACAAATCCTATAATACTTTTATAAGGATTTGTAGCGATCATCAAAACCTTCTAAAATCCAACCGACTTCCAACTATTGCTTGGGAATAGACTCTACTGAGCCCCGGCGGTTCCTCCGTGTTTATCGAGCATGTCTGATGCATATGATCAGCTATACTCCATCTGCAGCAGCCGGTTCGTGATGAACCGTTGGAGGCGCATTAAAGTGTTAAAAAGGTGATATGTTCCACTAAAGAACACTACATTACAATAATCAAAATGAAACTCCTGAAACACTTTAATACCGTCAACCCCTGCGAACTTGGCCAGGGATCCTCCAAAACTTAGATAAATTAAATTCATATCTCTCTAATTAGGCGTTGGGTGTATGAGCTTTTGATGTTTACTAATTTAATTGTAAAACTTAAACTAAAACTAATTGTAAAACTTAGTGTAGAGGGATAGTACAAGGTTATTAAAATGGAATTAGTTTCGTAACATTTCGTAATTTGTCGAATATGAGAAAAAATAAATGAGGCCCGCGGGTGACACTTAATGTATCAGTTTATCAAGTAAATCTCAAAAAATTGTAAATATGTATTACTAAGGTATTTCTTAATAAATACGTACAGTATGCGGCAGGAAAAAATGCGAAAGTGTTTTTTAACTTCAAACCTCATTTTCGTCCATTTGACATTAACCAATCTATGTTTCAACGTTCCATGATCTATAATAGGCTAGTTTTCTGAAAAGGTAATTAAAAAATTTCCCATTTTGGTCACTAACCTTTACAGGGCGGCGCCTGAAGATGAAGACAACCAGAATTTTCAAACCGCAGAAAATCGCACAGGTCGCTAAATTTCGCATCTGATAAAACCAAATTTTTGATTTTCTCTACAATATCATCAAATATATGTACTTATTTCATCTGCTATGTGAAACTACATGGCTCTGGATCAGTGTGGTCTGGTTGTTCATAGAATTTGAGCTAGTTTTGTTACTGTTATAGTCATTTTGTTTAATGACCATTGGGCGCGCAGTTTATTGATATCCGCTAATTAGGCCTACATTATCACATGTTAAACATCAAATGTGTTCATTTTTATTTTTCAGTGCTAGAATATAGACATTGACTGATACACTGTCATGAAAAAATAGTAATATATATCCCATATTTAGCGTGTAATAGTGCCTTGAACTTTTCGCATTTTTTCCTGCCGCACCCTGTACAACACCATATTTTGGATAAGGCATAAAATAACCTTTTCAACATAGACTGCCTTAATTGCATGATGCATTGGAAGAAGCCGTTAGGATCCATCGCAGAGCCTGGGATTAATGTTAATTCCGGTATTTTGAACACATTAAACGAAATAAGAAAACTGGTCGGCGTAAAGTCAAATTGGACTAGGCGATTTTTTGGACAGGTAAAGATAATCATAGTATTACAAGAAATAATGCACATGCTTTGATATCCCAATTTCTTACAGGACATTTTCCCATAATCATTGAAAAACAGTTGGTCCGGTCTGATTTAAAGCCGACCAACTGTGAATCTTACTACGATGCCCACGCTTTATGGTACGCTCGACCGCACTATCAGATAGTTCACATTTTCAGAATGTGACGTGTTAGCTTTTTTTTTTTTCTGAAACCACGGTTAGTACATCTTCTTTCGAGTCGGGACTGCTGCTTATCAACAAAGAATGTATTTAACGCACGAATACGGACATTCAGCCGGAGACCCGGGTTCGATTCCCGTTCCGGTCGGAATTTTTTTTTTACTCCCTGGGCATGGTGTATCATTGCACTTGCCTCACAATATACAAATGCATGCAATGGCAGGCAAAGGAAGCCCTTCAATTAATAACTGTGGAAGTGCTCAAAGAACACTAATTAAAAACGAGGCAGGCCAAGTCTCAGTGGGGACGTAGAGCCATATAGAAGAAGAAGAAGACGGACATTCCGGAAAAAATCTAACACGTGTTCAGAAAACGGGTACCGTAATAGCTAATATAACGGTCATAGCAATCTGGTTGTTACGTCAACTTATCCGTGTAATCATTCATCAAAACGACTGAATGGTCGCATAAACTGACGTACACGTTTTGAATATGGAAAAATTACATGAAATATCTTAAAATCATTGCGGCTCACTTTTTGTAGCTGTAATCCACGAAACTGACAGATTATTTCATTCAAATAGTCGGTTCATATGTAAATCCGGAAAAAATCTATAAAATCGTGTTTTCCCATCAGAGCAGACGTTGGTGGTTACATCGACTATGCGAATATGGGCAGTGTTGGGGAAACCTATAAAGACCATGAGAAATTCCTAACAAAGCTGCTAGAGGAGCTCCTTAAGAAATTGATGTAGGATTTCTTCGAGGAAGTCCTGCAGAAACTATATAAGGAACTGCTCGGCTCGATAATGCCATAATGCCAAAAACTTATTTTTTTTTCTTTGCAGCCTTAGCGGTGTACATCGCATTATAGCAAGCAGCAAACTATTGGTCGTGAGAAGCATTTGAGTGATATTGAAATTTTTCTGCGTACAAAATACATTATTTTTTAAGCAGGATTTCAAACCAATTTCTCATATACAGTTGTTGCGTCCGATAGCTGCATGTATTATGAAAGGAAGCTGGCATTTATGTCCATTATTTGTTATTTACATTAATGTGAATGGAAAGAGAAATCCTGCAATATATTTTTTCTTCGATTTACCAATACTTAATGCAAGTAAAATTTTTAATTATTCCGAAATACTATTTTCAATAGGCTTGGTAGAAAGCTACGTAGCATATCATAAACCCCTACCCCCCTATCGTCACACTTCATCACAAAATCACAAATACCCCCCTCCCCCCCAAAAAGCTACGTCATTTATGGACGACCCCTTACTGTAATTCCATCCAGGCCAGCACGAACAGAAGTGTTCCCAAAGTGCCAAGTGTTGTGACCCGAACTGTATACCCACCCACCATTTCAATCGAGGTCCAATGGAACAAGTGCGGTGCAGAAAAGATAACGACATTCCACCGTGCGATCAACATGAATCTTAAACAAGTTGATTCACATCGAGCCCTGATGAAGATCCCAACCACAGGATCGAAACGTTGGCAATGATCTAAAATATCCAACGCTTTTCTGTGACTGAAAGCCGAAAAATACTAAGTTTTATTCTAAATTTCGATATCAAGATTAAAATAACAGAATTTAATTTGACTGGACAACAGACATATGAATGCTGTCCAAATAAAACTAAACTAAACAAACTAAAACAGGATGAGGATTATGGAAACTACATACCATACTTCCTTTCTTCTATGATTTTTCTTAACGACAAACAGAAACAAAGAGCTCCAAACATACAAACAACATGAGGAGTGTCGCACACACAGATGATTAACGTGATGAATGCATCGCACTCTGCTGCCGGTCAGTCAAACCTGAAAATTACCTTCAAATCACCAAAAAAAAGAAAAACAACACTCACCGTGCATTCACCGTACCAAAAGGCGAAGGGGCTTCACTGCTAGGCTGAACTATGCAGGCCTGAAACACCAATAGCATCAGCAATGCGACATTCATTAGCCATTGTTTTACAACAAGATTAATGAGGGGAAATGGTCGATTAAGAAGTCGTTTCTCTAACAAAGAAAATGACTGCGGCTGCGTGCAGTCCGTTCCGTAGATATGGAGAAGGGGCCCAGCCAGAAACAGAAAAACTATGCGTAACAAAACATTTGCAGACAATGTTCGTCGTTCGACCCATGTAGCAGCAGACCTTTATGGGCGAGCAGCCGGGCAGTTTGAGATACATACGTAAGTTTTCGTGACCTTAAGGTTGCCCCGTTCAGCGGCGTTTGCTCTCGAAGGTAGTAAAACTTATTGGATATTTATGCCTCGAAATTATTCACTGTCCAGGGCAGATCCGCCGCTGGCTTATCTTGATGGATTTATCAGCGGGAAGGCCTCAGTCGTCGTCGTCGCCGGCAACCGGCGCGGCACCAATTAGAGGCGGATTAATTTGCGGCAAATAATTGAATTAGTATTCTGATGAGCGAGCGCGATGTAAACCGTTGTTGTCAAGGGTTACAGATTAAATTTACAGCTCCCAACTGAATGATCTATGCTCTACTAGTTGTAATGGGAGCTACCAGGGTTGGAATTTTCTCGAGGTGGTAGACCTTGCAACACTCCACGTGACAAATGAAAAGCTCGCGCGCACGTGTCCACCAAACGGTAGGTATGATTTTCGTCCACCTTTGCACCTATTAAGCGACGATGGCTTCTCTCGCCAAAGCAGTGACAGTGGTACGATTTTTAATGAATATTGGTCAGAAATCGTATATTAGCGTTTGTGTCAGCTATGACATGTGGATCCTATGTTACCTACTTATATAATCTGCAGAATATCTCGATACACGATTTAAAGTGACTGAAAGGGAAGTACCAAGAAAGTGGTTCGCCTGGATCGTGTCCTACGACTACCAAGTAGGATAACAATGAGGAATGAAAGGATAACGAAAACTTAAAAGCAACGACACATTCCAATGGTTTATATCCTTCAACACAATCACTGTCCAGCATGTCCGAAAGGGATCCAAATTATGACGGACACGAGCGGCCCTACACACGCGCTCGCCACTATTTTGGACAATGAATGGAAACAAACAAAGAAGTTCCGCCGTCCGTCGTAGGTATACTTACCTGATTCGTGATCGTGAGTGCGCGGATTGGGCAGGCTGGATTGCATAACGTGCAGGACTATTTTTGGAACCACGCAGCACCACCAAAAACACAAAGGAACTATATGTTGGTACCTGTACCGTACCAACTTACCAACAACGACGCGATGGCACGTTTCTACGTTTGTAAATCCGTTGTTTACGTGTTTCGGGCTCGTACGCGGTCAACCATGGAGGCGACGAAACTTACCATCTTGTGTTTTGGTATGGAGTTTAATTATCGTTATTAGTTTTCGCCATCTGTTCCCGGTGCTATTTGGTGCGCTGCGTCAGCTTAAAACGTGGTCTATGAAGTTTTTGGCTTTATCTAGCGTGGTGGAATCAGTAATAAGGGCCTCATTAGGTTACAGAAACGAAGGACAATGATAAATCTGCTGCAGAACCCCAATCAAAGTTGCACAATTTCATCCGAAACCCCTTTCAAGTGGCGTTAGTCAAGTAGGGCGATGGAAAAATCATTTGTCTTTATTTACGCAAATGTCCCCTTTTCGTTTCTTTTTGAAGGCAGTTTATATCCTTTCGCATCGTGAGCTGTCATGACCCACGGAGAATAGACGAGTAAGTAAGCAAGTAAGTAATTATTGAGGTTTTTTTTTCCAGAAGATTGATCGATGAAGGAAGTTTTTCAACAACAACATTGCAATAGCTTGAAAAGTTTTACGTTGTAGATTTTGCGTGCCCCATCATCAATTATAATCTATAGCTTAGATCCTGATTTTAACTGAAGAAAGCAAAATCAAGATTTTTTTTACTACACTACATTGCAAATCCTCGTAATAGGCATTGCTACTGAAAGCTACAGAATTCTTATTCTACGCAGCGGTGAATTGTCTTATACAAAGGTAAAGTACGGAACTTATGTATGTCGAGAATATTTGAGCCACATAATTGTTGAAAAAGTGAACTGTATCAAGCTTCGTCCAGTAAACACTCTCTGATTCTGATTTAAACATAACTTAAAAGCCTACACAACATTCTTGAGCTGTTCCACAAAGTTGTAAAAAAGTGTAGTAGTACACATGTGCTGGAAAAATACATACAACTCTTATATGACTAAATTCAGTCAAACAAGAGTTGCATGTACTGCTGTAGAACATGTGCGCCACTCGGGGTAGCCAATTGGCCACTTCAGCTGCGTGGATGTAACCCGATTCGTCGAGAATCAACACAGGGCTTGCGACTGTTTACCCATCAGTGTCAGCAGCCGATCATTGTCAGCCAGTAAAGCGCTGGAGCTGCAACGACGGCAGAAAGAACAGCAAATCCAGTAAACGGATCCTCCTGGAGAAGACCTTAAAAAAACAAGTGTTTAGTGTGAGAACGACTGCAGTTAACGGAAGAAGGAGAGTTGGAGAAAATTGTCCTCTAGGAAAAAAATCAGCTGGCTGGTAATGCAGGAAGCAGTTAACCAAGGGAGCGTTAAGAGCAGTAGATGTCGTAGTAGGGTGGGGCTAATTTCGAAAAATCTCCCCGATATAAGATTTCCCAAGTGGAAAGTGATCTACTAGTCGAAATAAGTGAGCTGTACAAAAATGAGCGATTTCAGTTGATATTTAGGGGTGGCGCAAATGGTTCAAGTGAAATTTTGCTAGAACAAACTTTCAAAAAACATTCCAAATTTAATTTTCAAACTTATTTTTTCTAGACTAAATCGGTGATTCTAGAACCAAATTAGGCCGAATTTGTGTTCGAAATTGCGATATCTCTACTGGTTTCTAAGTTATTTGAAAAAAAAATGTCGTTTTTCAGTATTTTTTGGGTTGGGTATCGAACTGTGACATTTTTTTTTCAAATATCTCGGAATTTTGAGCACAAATTTGGCCAAAATGGGTTCTAGAATCACCGATTTAGTCTAGAAAAAATAAGTTTGAAAATTAAATTTGAAATGTTTTTTGAAAGTTTGTTCTAGCAAAAATTTCACTGAACCCTTTGCGCCACCCCTAAATATCAACCGAAATCGCTCATTTTTGTTCAGCTCACTTATTTCGACTAGTAGAGCACTTTTCCACTTGAGAAATCTTATATCGGAGAGATTTTTTGAAATTAGCCCCACCCTAATGTCGTAGGAGCAATCACGAAAGCATCATGCTAAGAATGCGGAATGACGGAACCAAAGAGCCTAATGGCAGTTACGGCATATGAAGCAATCAAGATACACCAAATCTGGAAACCAAAGTGTAGATACTCGTGAGGATATAAATCTATTTTCGTCCTACCTTGTGGCTGATAAATCTACGCTGCATGTTCGGCCCAGCTCGAGCAAGTACATCCTTCCCCTAGTAGAAACACCAGCTCTCTTTACAAACACCGTCAGAATATAGCGCCGTACACATACCCAACACCTAAGCTACGAGCACCATTACCTGAATCACCACTTTGTCAACAACCGCCATTCTATCCAGTGCCGACGACGATGTACCGTCGCTAACCTTCGTGTACGCCCCATACGAGTTGGAGATTGGCCATCGTCCGCGCATAACCCAAGTAACAATGAATGCTGAACAGTGAGAGCATTAGCTGAACATTTGCTGGTTAATGGTGCCAGTGGCTGAAAACAATAAGAGCTGAATATTGGTCTGAAGTATGGCCTGTTCAACCTCTTTAATCAGCAATACATAAATAGCTGAATATAAAATTGTATAGAATATTCTCCTTCTGTGTAACCAGCTTCAAACCATAATCCAGCCTGCACAATTATTCATCTGTTGTTCAGCCTTTAATCAAATATTTTTGTCAGCTGACCCAAGCGAGTTTTCGTTGTGTCCACATTGCTTCTCCAGCCTCAATGCAGACTCAGTTCAACTGGTGTTCTTGATTATTCAGGCACAACAAGTGATGCTCTCGTTTTCGGGATCTGTATAAATTGTGGGTGGTGGATGCTAAGGCCAGTGACTATAAATGAGGAGGTCCGAGTTCAATTCCCAGTTTTTCACATACATTATTTTATTCATTCCAATACATCTCTTCTGGGAAATAAAGCCGCAAATAATGAAATTAAGCTTACGATTTTTTTTATTCACAATAAATTTGATGATTACTGATTAAGCACATATTAAGCCTTAATTCAGCCTTTCAGAGAACCTCCAATCAGCTAAAGGTTGAATAAAATCACCAAAATTAGATATTCAGGAGCTGATTAAAGGATTGTTCCTCTTGTGCCCAGCTTTTGTTCAAATGAAGGCTGCTTTAAAATAATTGGAAAAGCGTTTGTACAGCCTGAAATTGCTACTTGGGAAGTTTCACCAGAGGTTGCCAAGTAGCAACGGCCCCATCACCTCACCGCGAAATTGCTAGCGTGCAACGATCGACGTGACACCGCCTTTCGTGCTAGTCGTGCTAGTTTATCGTTCGACAGTCAATACAGAACGTGCCACAAGCAGACCCTTTCGAGAAAACACCTGCCGCACAGAAATGTGATATACAGCTAACCGAGACAACATTCTAGAACGAATTTTGAAGATACGCATGAAACAGCAGCGCAGGGGCCTGGCACAAATTGCAGCTTGGCATGTTATAACTCGTGATCTACCTGACTTCGATGGAAACCCAGAAGACGGGCCAATACTTATTAGTCAGTACGAAATTACCACAGAAAGCAACGAAAACTCATCAGGCTGCAGCTATGCTTGAAAGGCCACGCTTACTAGGGGATCTGTAGGCAACCGCCTGCTGTTGCCTCCAGTAGGTAGTTGAAACATGAAACACTGCGGATGCCAGGTTGGTTGGTTGACCAGGGTGGCTCATAACCGCTCTGCTGAACAGAATTCGGCTAGCTCCAGCAACAAGGATGGAACGTCTCGAAACGGTGATCGAGAAATAGCTGACTTGAACAACCCCGCCTCACTGCAGAAACTCGGAGACAAATTGCACTCCCAGATGAAGCTCCACTGGGCTATGTACATTGTACAAGCAAACCATATGTACTGCAAAGTTTGGCAAAACTTATGTGTCACACAGGGCTACGGTGGCGAGTCAAGTGACCAAATTGATGAACTATTCAGGCGGTCGTCGAGCTGCTGACCAGAAAACGGGACAACGAAAGGAGAATGCACTTGTATCGAACTACACTAGTAGTCTACCTAGTACGAGCCACTGTCTAGTCTGCAAGAAACTGCCAACAGTTCCAGGATCTCAACGTTGAGAATCGTTGGCATTGTATCCAAAGGCTCAAGTTATGTCGCACTTGTCTGAACCCAAACGGCCGCAATCGGTGTCAGCTGTCTGCCAATTGGAGAATACTTCATTTCTTGGGAGTTCAATTTGGACTAATTTATTAAATTAAAACTACTCAAGCAGGTAGCCTTCATGGCTACTACTACAAGTTTATTCAAACCCAACTCTATTAGCTTCCAGCACTACTACAGTTGGCTAGTCCATTTTGCGGTACTAGATTATGAGCGGGTTCGCAAGCCTATAGAAATATAATGTGAACTAGTTTAAAACAAACAGTGAGCAAATTGCGAAACCCTTCATTGCAGAGATGACTATCAAATCAGAGCGAGTCCTTGGACTACCGTGGGTGCTAGAGAACTATGAGTTTACGTTTGCACTAAAAAAACTAAGACTGGACGTTCAGCAGCTACTAGCAGAAACCATCATTCCAACGAAGCGTCAGGTTCTGCGAATAGTCATGAGTATCTTCGCCCCCTCGAACTTGTGGCCGCGTTTTTGGTACTAGCCAAATGCTTGATCCAGGACATTTGGAGAGCTGGTGAGTGGTGTGAACTGGGACGATCGTATTCCGGAAAATTTTCTTCATCTTTGGCGGCGCTGGGTTAAAGTTCTTCAAATGCAGACACCTAGCTGCTACTTTCCTGGACATGATCCTCATAGTCTCGACAGTCTTGAACAACCACGAAGCGAGCGAAGCCGCGCACGCTAGTGCAGCTTATTTCCGCATTGTCGACCACGGGCGACAAAAGTAGCCTCCCGGAAGCCAATGTCCGTCCATCGACTAGAAATGAGGGGGTTAGAATCAAAGGGGTGTAATTGACAAAAACCTACAGTGTATCAAACAATTGTCCGTACGGAAATTTTTTTGTCGAAAAAATTTTTCATCCAAATGTTTATAACTTTTTTATGCGTCAATCAAAAACGCTGAAAATTTGACTAATCATGAATCATATATTAAAGCTCCATTGGTAAAATTTTGAGCGGGATCGAATAAGTTTTCTGAAAGTTATAGAACTTTTAGTAAAACTTATAAATTTTTTCAACACATTTTCAAAACATTATATTTCAATGTGTACTCGATGAAATTTTTTAAATTTTTTTGGTGTAACACCTTATACCTAAGGCTTTCATATGCAGCCATGTTTGAGGTTTTTTATTCACTACAAAAAACATGAAAAATGTGCTTATGTAGATGACGATGTTTTAAAATTTATCATATTTTGCACATATAATCTGCCAAACGTTTTCCACCAATAAAAGTGCATTAACTGAATGAAAAATCCATAGGACCTACTCTTCATATGTAGTTTAGTAGGTCCTGTATAGAAATATTACATTAAGAGAGTTTAAAAAAGTTGAAAACACTTGGCATTTTTATTGATCAAAATATGATAAATTTTCAAATGACACTTTGAACTTATACAGATTTTTCATATTTTTTTGTAATGAATATAAAACCTTAACAAAGC
>NC_085138.1:398033740-398058740 GCF_035046485.1 Aedes albopictus | reverse complement strand
GTTTTTTCTTAATGTACTAACGAAAACAACGCAACCCTATTATTGTGTTATATTTTTAGTCACCGCACACAAAACCTTTCTTCCTGTTCGTTCTTTCTGGTTCTTACGCAAGCAATGTTGTTGACGTCACTTTATCGGTGTTGTTGACGTCCATTTACTGATGGGCCAAGATTTGGGTACATAGTGAAAAAAATGTCCTCAATATTCGGCCCACATTCAATTTGTAAAATATGTATTATTCGTTGAAAACAAATATACAAGTTCAAAATAGCGTCTTTGACCGTCGCATCAAATGTTCAGTTACTGAAAAGTCAGTTCGAAATGTTCCAGAATCATGCCAATTATGATCATGTGTATAGACTACCCACTAAGCCGAAGAATCATGGCGTCCACAAAAGCTAAACAAAGTGACATTTTCATTAAATTTTAATGTTCCAAAGTGCTAAAATTGATACGAAATGTTATAGTTGTTTGCCGCATAGCTTTTCCGATATTCAGTTATGCGTGTTTGTTTGAGTTTTTGGTTAACGTTGAGATAGGTCGAACGAGGGGACTATGCCAACGAAGTATCCCGATACCCTATGTGGGACCTATATGGTCCTGTCAGGATTCCATTTGTTTGTAATCCTTAGAGAAAGAAGCCAGAGAAGTCTATACAACATCTTCAATCAAGAATGGTCAAGACAAGATAGGTTTACCTCGATCTAGTGGACCCTCGATTTTATGTACTTTTGGTTTATGAAAGTTTCACCTTATTACCTGGCTGTCCGGGAGGGCCCGAACGAAATGCATTGTTCGGATCTCCTATGTGGCGGACGTGATGCCTCACATGTGGTCACGGGTCACGAGTAGCCACTAACAGGCTGAATATGCCTAGAACAATGCACAATGGGTCCAGAGCCGCATTTACAAAGACAAAAATGTTTGTGCCTGAACCTTAAGTTTTAGATACATGATGTCTTTGGGAAAGTTTCTTCATATTTTCCGACCTTTTTTCTCATCATTCTGAAATTAAGGTGGTCCCTCTAGTTAAGCTGATCCAAACATCTGCTTTTTAATAGTTTTATGTACGCTTACAAAATGTTCTACAAAGTTGTAAAAGAACTTATTTGGAGTAAGTTTGCCGAAGAAACCATTATTCTATCTCTTATGGTTCCTAACTTATATTTTTTTAAAGCATCATGTTAGGGTGATCCATGAAATTCAGTTTTCGTGCAATAACTTTCAATTCATTCGTTTCTCGTAAAAACTTTGTTCCGAGCACTTTTAGAACTATCAATGATGCATATTTTTTTTCCAAAGAGCTCAATGTTCTTCAAAAAAATAACTTTTTTTTCAAAAAGTCATATCTCAAAAAGGAGCAAATGGATTTTCAATCGCTGAATTGCATTGAAAAGATCGTACTCTGTTCTATTGATGGTGAAAAAATTGTGAGTACCTTTTTTGTTTGAAGCTTTTTATTGAATTTGAAAAATACGGTTTTTACATACAAAATCAGTTGTAACTATTAAAATCGATGAGATACAAGGTTGGTGTCTTCGACAATATTGTAAGTTTTTGGATGCTCTGAAAGTGCTCAGAACAAAGTATGGCGAAAAAATCATCGCATAAAATTATATTGAATAAAAACGGATTTTCATATGGAAATCAAAACATTTCAAGAAAATTCAAATCGTTTTTGTTAGATAGATCGAAGTAACCATGTCGAAAAAGTTTAAACTTGTTTATATTCTACATTCCGTCAATAGACTCAACTTAAAAAGTGATTTTTAGCTAATTTCCGTCAATGAAATTTTAATTTTATCTCTTTAATTCATGGATAGCGAAAATGTAAATCACTGGTAAATATTGATGTTAACATAAAAGCCAATCAAAGATACATAATTCGCGATATCTTACCAACATTGTGCCTTAATGCTGATGACAGTATAAATAAACATTGGTTCTAAAATGAAATTGATGACCATTTATCAAGCTACTTTGATCTATCTAGCAAAGAAGAGTTAAATTTGCTTGAATTGTTTCCATATGAAAATCCGTTTTTATTCAATATAATTTTATGCGTTGGTTTTTTTGCTATACTTTGTTCTGAGCACTTTCAGAGCATTCAAAAACTCACAATATTGTCGAAGACGCCAACTTTGCATCTCATCGATTTTAAGAGTTACAACTGATTTTCTATGTAAAAACCGTATTTTTAAAATTCAATAAAAAAGCTTCAAACAAAAAAGGTACTCACAATTTTTTCACCATCAATAGAGCAGAGTACGATCTTTTCAATGCAATTCAGCGATTGAAAATCCATTTGCTCCTTTTTGAGATATGACTTTTTGAAGAAAAGTGATTTTTTGAAGAAAAAAGCCAATATATTTTTAACTATGAGAGATAAAACATTGAGCTCTTTGGAAAAAATATGCGTCATTGATAGTACTAAAAGTGCTCGGAACAAAGTTTTTACGAGAAACGAATTGATTAAAAGTTATTGCAAGAAAACTGAATTTCGTGGATCACCCTAATATGATTCTTTTAAAAAAATATAAGTTAGGAAACATAAGAGATAGAATAATGGTTTCTTCGGCAAACTTGCTCCAAATAAGTTTTTTTACAACTTTGTAGAACGTACATAAAACTGTTTAAAAGCAGATATTTGGATCAGCTAAACTAGAGGGACCACCCTAATGTCACAATAATGAGAAAAAAGGTCGAACAATATGAAGAAACTTTCCCAAAGACATCATGTATCTAAAACTTATGGTTTAGGCACAAACACGAGAAAAACGCTTTTGAAATTTCAAAACAAACTATGGCTATTGTCACATTTGATTGACTTCAACGCAATTCAACTTTTGAAATATATAAATTCATATGTGGACAAAATATTTTAAAATTACGTATCAAAATATGGCATTTGATATATGAACCTCAAAAATTCCGAAATGTAACATGTGACATTTATACGTCTGACGGCAGTTGGGTTGTTCGACGATCTATTTTCCACGAGAGGTTGCAACCGGTCAGAACGGAATAGACTTTGCTTTTAGCATTGTTTGACCCAGTCAATTAAAAGGTAAATGGAGAAAAAGGCAAGAGGGACAGCTTTGTTCACCATACCCTTTTTAATTTCCCTGTTTGACGTATAGATTGTGTCATGGCAACTCTTCCCCTTTTGGCTTATTTTGTGTTATGTGTTATGTTAGATCTGTTCAATGTAGGGCGAATGTGTATAAGCAAATTTTGTTCTGATTCTATTATTTGACCTTTAATAATCTTTTCTATCAAAAAACAAATAACTTATCAATAATTTACTAACAATTTTACTTTAATTATACCCAGCAAAAAAAAATATCTTGTGACATTATTTTTGCTGCAAATCAGTCGTGTCGTGAAAGTCATGTACAAATTACATCGTTTCCACGCAGCAAATAAGCCAGCGCATCTTGAAAATGGAAGCTTGAAAAGAAGACATTTAGGTATTTTTCATACGTCTCTTTTAAAAGTAAGGTGACGAAAAAATGTTATATGTTGACGCAAAAGTAAATGATTTATGGAATCTAATTCATGAACAAAATCTCATTCAAATTGAAAAACATCGAGTCAAAAACGGCTTTTTTCGTATTTTGGGCAGGAAATGCTCTATAGCATAGTTTCCCAAACTGTGGGTCGCGACCCCCCAGGGGGGTCGCCGGCCTTCATCCAGGGGGTCGCGAGGGACAGTAAATTATTTTACAGTAACAGACAACAAATGAAGGAATTTCTATGGTGGGTCGCGAAAAGAACGTCTGCTAGCAAAGGGGGGTCGCGCACCCGAAAAGTTTGGGAACCTATGCTCTATAGAAGGATATAATACATTTAGGCGGTGTATAAAGTGTAAGTGCTGCTGTAAATTGGAATCGCTCAAGTAGTGTCCTTTTTTCTGTTCGGGTGAACCACTGCGACCAGTATTTAAATCTTTTGTGGCAATACCCGTATCCTTAGTATTGAATGCATATCGTTCCACTACCATTGTCATTGAGAGGCAATGAAGCATCGATTTCTGTACAGTTCTTGTTATGTTACCCCAGATGTTCAAGAAGACGAAAGCGATGAGAAAAGGTCCCGTTTTCATAGATATTAAATCCCAGTGAAAGTGCGCCCCTGATCAAACATAATTGATTTGGTTTCTAAAAAAAAAACAAATGATGGTACTGATATTTATCCATGCATCGGAACTAGCCCCTAGTGTGGACCAATAATTCAATTATTCTGGTACCAGAAAGCTTTTGGAACACCATGTGCTGCAGTATGCTGCTGTCGTACGCAGCTCAAAATTCATGATTGTTCATATAAAATAGAGTCGACCTCTAGGATTTGCTAAGAGATTCCCACTGGAATTTCTCCAATAGTTTCTTTAAAAAAAATTGTGGAATTGTTGCATTATTTCAGTAAGAACTGTACCAAAGATACCTCCAGGTATTCAATAGGAATTTCTTTCTGTTTTTTTAGTTTTTTTTCCAGATATTCCTCCCCGCGTTTCATCCAGCCACTCCTAAAAATAAATGCAATTCTTGCAGAAATTCCTTAACTGATTGTAGAGAAGTCCCTCTCGCAAATTCTTCGGAAGTTTCATCAAAAAAATTTCAGTAATATCTTCAGAAATATATTTTAGTTATTCCTTCAAAAATTCTTCCAGATTTGTTTCCAAACTCTGCTGGATATCATACGAAAACAACTTCAGTAATTATTTAAGAAAATGTTTCAGAGATTGTTGTCCACTTATACCTTCAGAATTTTTGCAAGAAATTCTTTTAAGAACTTCTTCAGAAATATCTCCAGAAATTTGACCAGAAGTGTGCATAAAAACATCCTCCAATAATCCCTTCAGAAATTTATTTAGGGATTTATTCAAGTGCTTTTCTGATACCTTTTCCGCAGTTTCTGTTTGGAACACTAAAGTAATTATTTCACTCCAGATTTTTTGTTGTTGTTTATTTCAGAAAGCCCTCAAGCGTGTCCTGCAGGAATCTCGTCAGGGATATTTTTCAGAGTTTCCTCCAGAAAATTGTCCTTGAATTCTTCTAAAAATTTCTCATAAAATTCATTTTGGAATTTCCACAGAGCTATCTCAAGGGCTTTCTCTTGGTATCTGCCAAGGGGTTCTTCCAGAAACTGCTCTACTGAACACATCAGATTTTTTCTAGAATTTTTGTAGACTTTTCCTAGAATTCTTCTAGGAATATCCACAGAGTAGTTCCTTCAGGAATTACCTCGATCCTACAGAAGCTCATCAAAAGATTACTTAAGATATTGTTTTAGAAAATTTTGTTCAGGAATCTTTTCTGGAAATTTTCAAAAAAAGTTCTTGAAACCTTCAGAAGTATCTCCAGGAACAGCTTTAGAAATTTTCGCGAGGAATCCTTGAAAATTTTCTCCAGTTTTTGAAGTTTTGTGAAGTACTTGTGTAAAATTGTGAATTTGTGAAGAAATATCTAAAAGAATTTCTGGATGAATCTCTGAAGGAATCCCAGGATACATATCCAAAGAAACCGGTACTGCACCTACCAAAATTAAACCTACTAGAAATTTCTTCAGTTACCTCTGACAAAATTTTTCTAAGGGCTTCTTGGAGGAGCCCTTGGGAGAATTCCTGGAAGAATCGAATGTTTGAAAAATACAAATGAATCTCTGAAAAAAAAATCCATGGCAGAGATTGTGATGAAATCCCGTACTAACACTAATGAAAAAAAAAAATCCTTAAACTTCTGAAGGAGTCTCTGGTATTATTTCTGAAGAAATTCCTGATAAAGTTTCAGAAAGAATCCGTGGAGGAACTTCCGAAAGAATCCTTGAATGATTTTTTTGTATAAATCTTCCGTATCATTTCTCTAGAATCTCTGGAGATGTTCTTCAAACAAATCGCAGAAGATATATCTGCAAGAATCCCAGGGAAATTTCCGATGAAATCGTAGAAGGTTTTAGAATTTAGAATTACTGAGGAAATTCCTTGAGTAAAAGAGTAAGGTGGGGCAAATGTTCGACTCTAGTTGAAACTTCAATATGTTTTGTTGATTTCGCCATCCATGAGCTAAAACTTTGCGTAACAAGGTTACGCCAAATGTCTTTTCAATTTTTAAAAATTATTAATTTTTCACCAAATCCCGACAAAACGGCAATTTTTCATAACTTTCACCGAATTATCTCACTAGTTTCTTCATTTTTAGAGATAACATGTTCATTTTAAAGAATGACTCGAACTTTTGCCCCACTATGTGTAAAATATGATTTCTTGCAAAAAGTTATACATGCCAAAGCATCTTCAAAATATACCCTAAAATAAAAGACCGAGTTCGAATTCAATACAATTCCAATCCGCACGTTGGAAGTACCATCGCAAATTACAATTTTTCGATCAAAAACGAACATTTAGTCATAACTTTTCGAAATATTAATCAATTTTCATAATTTTAGGAGTGGTAGACTCTCATTCTAGAAGGTTTTGAACAACCTTGACACCCAAAAGAAATAATTGAGCGAGCATGAGCTTGAGCATAGATGACCGCACAATTCGTAGTTTCTACTCCGTGATTGACCAGAGCAATCGAAATTGCACAAGGAACCAATGAATAGGGCTTGGGACTAGCTAACTATTCTCAATGTGCACAGTTCGAGAACTCACAAGTAACGGCACCAATAACGGCGCTGGTTATTTATAGAAAAGGGGCTGTCTATAAACAACGTGATCATTTTTTGGGAGATTCTGCACCGCCCCCCCAACACCCCGCGTGGTCTTTCGTTTTTCGTTCATACAAAATAAAAAAATGTATCGACCGTGGTCTTTGTCTAGTTCAATCCGTGTCTCAACACCATAAAACCGAAGCCTGTCACACATGAAAACCCATCAGAGCAACGAAACCCCACTAAGTAGTATTGCTCTTAGAAAATTATTTAGCAGCAAAGTAATAACCACACTTTGAGGCACTGTGCAGTATGCCTTCCAGAAGTACAGGCAGAGTTTTCATGTTTTCGCCGAAGCTTTGCGCTAACTAGAAACCATGGTTTCGCAACAAAGAAAAACTTTTCCCAACACGAAATGTTCCCATCAGCATCGATTCAACACGTTGACAACTAATGAATACCTTTCAACAGCGAAATTTCAGGTACACAATTATCTCCGAAAGGACAAGGCGCAATTCAATGCTGGGTTTTGAAAATGTGTTGTGCATAAAAGTTCCTTCGTGGTTTTAGAACAAAGAACCAAATGATTGACGAATTCAGATTAGCAGCAAAACACATTTTTCCAATTTACGAAACGAGATAGATTATTATGACAATTATAAAAATTCCCCGAATGATGCCTTTTTATGGCCATTTAAAATTTTAAAGACAATCCCGAAAAAAAAGTCCAAATAATTACTTTCAATCATCACCAGAGACAGGAACAAAGCCCAGCTGCCGCCGCCAGGCCATTTGTTCGCTTTCGTCGCACAATTTTCCGGGGATTTATGTTTATGTACATATTTTGGCGTTTTTCAATTTCCTCGTGCGAAGAATAATTACTGTTTAATTTCACTTGGTGGTAGGAAGGAAGATGCCACCATTCTCCTCTCGGGCCTCTTGTGCTCCACCCGAGGTTTATCTATCCATCAAGCGAGCCATAAAATAATTTTGCGGCACTTTCGAAACCAGCGCGACATATTTTGGCTTAGAATTTACGATTCCAGTCCGCCATGGTTCGTCTATCGCAGGATCGTGCCTAGCATCTCGTCTAGAGGTACGAGCAACGATGCGATGGAGGCAGCAGATTTTGGTAAAAGCAACCGCAAGGCACAGCACATGCCTGTTTTATGACACTGGAATTCTTAATGTCATCTTTAATGGCCATAGCAAACTGTATAATTAGTGCCAAAATCTCTATCCGCCTTAAGGAAAACCAAGACTCACATGCCTTTCCCTGGTCGATACTGATCCTGAAGTTTTTAATGGGTCAAATGTAAACTGCTCAGTACTGGCCCATACTGTGTCGTAATTGCTAAATGTCTCAATCTAGTTTGCTCTTTGGAAAATATTCAACTTCGCCTTAAGCTCATGAGCAGATAAAATCCTCATTTCCAAGTGCACGTGTTGTCCCGAGTGGTCAAGGCGAATTTGTCATCCGACTAAGAAGACGACTAAAACCTTCCCTGTTAAAACTACAACTCATCATTTTATTCAAATTTTTAAACCTTATATATAATTACAATTTTTTGGTTATTTTTTTCTCCCCCCACTTAACTTAAGCGCCTAGCGTCACATTCTCCGCTCTCGCTCTCTTTACTAAAGTACCAACATTCTAGTACTTCGAAAAGCGCGAGAGAGAAAGCTCGCGTCTCTTACTTAGTATCTAATTGGAAGCGGCTAGAATGCTTCCTTATATGAGTCACATGTTTTATTATGTTATACTCCGGTAGTTATGCATTCTTTTTGGCTTACCGTATGCCAACTAGAACAGGTAGAGACCTGCTAAAGCAAACTAGGTCACCCGCTGACCAACTACCGCGTATGATTTGTTTATTTCGCTTTCGCGCATGTCACATATGATGATGCAATAATTTAAATGTACCGTATGTAGGTAGCTACCATCCTAGCTTGAGTCTTGCTCATGATGATGCAAATGATCAGTTAATGAAAGCAAATAACTAATGAATAATGAATGATTAATTAATCAATTAGGCTATGGTTGGTTCAATATCCCCTTCGTTAATTAGCTGTTTGATATCTTTAATTGAAGATACAAACGGTTAGCGTTGGTTATTATTATTCATGAATTTATAAAATGATATTGGTTATAAAATGAAATGAAATATGTATATCTTTGGAGACAATTCTTCTTAACAAAGTTGGTAGTATTTTATCCTCGACGCAATTTTCCTGATCAATTTATCGTAACCAATGTACTCCTGAAATAATAATTCTGCAAATTTACTCGGAATTTACTTTGAAACAATTTCCTTTCTACCATTCATGTTGTATGATACGCTTGAGAGCATGTTGTCCTTCGCCTTCGCCTCATTGGTCATCCTCTCGTTCCTCAAGTTTCCATCACAGTTCTGCTTATCACGTTCACATACTTAAACTTGTCCAGTCAGATAGAATATCTTACGTTGGGTGCTAGGTATGGACTTCCTTCGTCGCGATATTAATGCTGCAATCGTTCCTCAGTTGGGTAAGATGTACTTCCGCTCTACTCGAAAAATGAGTTTTACTGTTACTCCGTTCCTGCTGATCCATCGCGACTTTCCAGGTGTTGCCTTCTTCTGAGTATTTCCCGCTCATCTCTCGTTCACTTCTCCCAGTTGGTCATGAAAATTGAGTTTTCTGATGCAAATATTGTTTTCTTGTTAAAAAAAAACTTTTTGTTTCAAAATCGTTCGTGAAACAGGTTCGTGGTTTTTAATCGTAGAATGCTTTCCAAAAAAAAATGATAGATCGAATGACCTACAGTGCAGAAAATTTCCGCTATGGTTTGAGAACTCCCTTAATTCTCTTTAAGCACATAACTTGGCTTCAATAAACGTCTTTTGACGATATGATTTTTTGAATGATGAATATTGTTTTGACTCGCTTTCCATATGTGCACCTTCTCGTGTGTGATGGTCTCGTTCTTCCAAAGAATATCCAATACCCTCTACCTTCCGTTGACTGCTATTTTATATGTTTGACTGATATGTTGCTTGCCTTTGATTCCGCGGTATGCCGGCTACGAATGATGATGTCTTCTCGGGTCACTAGCTCTCAAGGTGTATGTAATGTCACTTTTGCGCGGTAATACCTATTTCTTATTTTCCCTAATTAGTGATCGCTTTTGTATTGTATATTTTTTTTTTTTTTTATTTTTCCCTGATTATTTATCCCCTTATTGGTTAATGTGGTCCCTTATGACCCTTACTGACTCTTTATGTGTCTATTTATCTCTTAAATTTTTAATCATTCTAGTTGGGATATTTACCATTATTGATTGTTGTTTCACTATTTTGAAATGCGTTGAAATTAATGTTTGAGTTTCAAATCTGTACAAAATGTACATTTGTAAAAGAATTTTGATTCAAATTTTGAGTAGTATTCACGATTTCCAAAAATGAAATTCCAATGGAATGTAACATTTCTCGTCCAAAATAGAAATGCATCTTTTCCGTTAGAATTATACTTACACTTTTTCGGTTTTATCGGGCTTATCTGGATGGATACTCCCCCTTTTCCACAGCTTTTTCATGGGTGGTGTAGGATATCCATTGTCTAAGCCTGTAAGACAATTTCTTGCTTTCATCATTTTCTGTCTTCCAATCGTCTTTCCATGCTGTAGCTTCTCATTTCTCCGACTATGATTTAATCCTGTAATGAGACTTAGATCTTGTATTTAATACATTATTTATGTTTCAAATTTTTCCATTAAGGAATACAGTACAAATTTTCACTCGTTTTTCAAAACGTTTAATTATTATTATTATTATTATTATTATTATTATTATTATTATTTTGACAGTATTAAAATAATCTGCGTATTTTTTTTTTTTTATTGACATAGTGTATTATGCTTGAATTACCCCATTTATTTTCTTTTTATGGTTATTGCCAGTATCCCCTTTTCGCACTGGGCTTACATGCCATTTTGTATTTGTTTTTGAATTTTGCTGCCGATTTCCCCCAACTTCCCTTATCGGTCTTACAAGTTTGAACTTCATTGGTGAACTGCATAGATAAATATCGTTCTTGAAAATTATTATTGTTTATTTTTTTTCCTTTATATTCAAAAGCTAATTCATTTGTTGAGTTTGTCGTGTGTGTATTGTCAGTGAGTTATACATTCTTTCGCATACATACAAATACATTCCGGGGTCGCGATCCCCTTGTCCAATCATACTCTCTTCAGCACTAGTGTTGGCAAGACTCAAAAGATTGTTATAAAAATAATATAATAATTTGTTTTCACTTTTATTTATTCATTCAATTTTCTTTTTTTTTTAATATTTTGCGTGGTTCTACATGAAATTTCTATGTATTCATTGAGTGTGAGTGATATTTCTTCATAAGTTAGTTTTTCATTAGTTTACCAACACTAATCCGCACTCAAACATTTTATTGTCATTGTTTTTTATAGTGTGTTGTGTCTGTTGTTTTGAATATGCATATGAATTTGTATATGGGCCCATGTTTTATTGTTTTCTCAGATATTTAATAATTTGTTTTAAAAATTATTCAGCACATAATCTTTTAAGTCATATCGTTAACTTTCAATGTATAATGTATTTGTTTATAACAAAAATCTGAAGGATCATTATGTCCTAAATAATGAATTCATAGTCCACATTTCTCCAAGTATATCCTGTAAATATTAGAGTTTAATTGATTGTATAAATTTTCTTTTCATTTTATCTCTTGTGTTAGCTTTATCCTCTCAATTGTGTTTATCCCATATTTTGTAATTGGATCTTTCCAAAGAAATTATAGTTCCCAAAAATATATTATGTTCCCCATTTGTATATTATTTTTCCCATTACCGTTGCTCGGTCTTATTGTTAAAGTCTCTGCTTGATTATAATTGAGATTTTGTAAAAAAAATATTCGTTTTATATTTCATTGCGTTTGCGCCTTGGTTTGCGCTATCCTTTTAATGTTTTGGTTAATTGAAATATAATCAATTAAATTATTAATAAATATTATATGAACACAAATATATGCATTTACTGCAATGTTATTAAACTAGTATATAAAAATCGTTAAATATTACTTAAGGTATTCTATTCTATATTTTTTTTTTTTTTTATTTAGGAAACTCTCATTTTATTAACTAGGTATTAAGCTTAAATATTTGGGTAGATTACTTATTTAACACTATTATAGTATCATACTGTAGTATATTTAATTGTTAATTAGGTAAAAACTTATCGAAGTATTGATTTATATATTTAAACTATTATAAATTTTTTTATGTCTTATTCTAGCATAGCTTATTTGTTCTTAAAAGTAATTAGTTATGTAAGTGTTAATTCTTAATTTACACTACTATTAATTTTACACGCTAAATTGAATTAATTGTAATTATTGTATATTAACTTAAAAATAGCATTAATCATAATCTAAAGAATATTATATAATGTACATAGGATTAAACATAATTTGGTTAATAGTCTTCATGGATAATATATTGAATTACTTGAAAAAGAATATGTGAAACCGTATAGTTTGACCAAACTTCTGTCAAAATAAAAGATATTTATGTATATATATATGTTTACATTTATATTTGTTTAATCATTTAGATATATTTTAAAATATAAATATTTACATGCAGTTGTATCTGTTCATCAGTCATTATACTTTCGAAGTCTGTTATTATGAACTTTTTCTAGTCTTTTTCCGTTTTTAACGATAGTTGTTTGTTCGCTAGGAAAACTGACCACTTCATAAGGTCCTCTCCATAATGATTGCAATTTTTGGCCGGTACCTGTAGGGTTGGCTTTCACAAGAACCATGTCACCCCACATTGGTTGCCATTCCTTTGATTGTTTATCATAAATCTCCTTGCGTTTCTGTTTCGATACGAGCAAATTATCACGTGCTTTATCGTGAAAGTACTTTAGGGTAGATTTTAGTTCGCCGGCGTAATCGGAATAGGTCAATTCCATATCTCTCATTCTGTAGATTGAGTTTGGAATTCTTGCGGCTCTGCCATACAACAATTCGAATGGCGTAAAGCCGGTAGAAGAATTGAGTGTAGTATTATATTGGAATGTAAAATGCGGAAGAAGTTGATCCCATGTTTGAGGATCTCCGCCAATGAATTGCCGTAAATATATTTTCAACTCTCTGTTAGATCTTTCTACAAGGTTTGCTTGTGGATGATAGGCAGTAGTTGTAATCTTTTTAATTTTCAAAATTTTACAAACATTTTTCATCAATTGGCTAACAAAGTTTGTACCATTATCAGTTACAAGTTCTTTTGGTGCTCCAAACTTGCAAATGAAACTATTCACAAATGTTTTGGCAACTGTTTGACTTTCCTGGTTTTCCATTGCAGCTACTGTTAGATATCTAGTCAAATCATCTTGTATTACCAATCCATATTTATTGCCGCTATTAGATTCGGGTAATACAACGATATCCATAAAAATCTTTTCAAAAGGTTCTGTGGACGTGGTCGTGATCTTCATTGGAATTTTATTTGCAGCACTAATTTTGTTCTTTTGGCACGAGTCACACTGTTTGACATAGTTTTCTATATCTCTGCGCATATTCTCCCATTTGAAAAGTGGATTTATGCGCTTTAGCATGCGTTTGCTTCCGACATGTCCACCTAGTGGGCTGTCATGAAATTCTTGTAAGACAGTTTCTCTTTCCTCTGGTGCTACCCACATTCGATCCTTTTCGGGAGCATATAATGTGAAAAGTTTGTTGAACTTTTCTGCAATAAATCTCAAAACATCCATATATGGGGGTTTATGAAGATTTCTGAATGATATAATTTGTATATTTTCCGCATCTTTCGCGTATTGAGGACAATTGGTAAATGCATCTACCAGTCCTTTGAATAAAATTTTAGTATCACTTTTAGATCTTTTGTTTCCATTCAAAATTATTCCCCATAACTTTTTATTTGGTATTGAAAATACATTCCCAATCAAGTGATCTTTAAAACCATGCGGTAGGTCAACGAATTCACTTAACTCTTTATGTGCTGACCTGCTATTCAAAATCAAAAAAGTTGCATCTATACTTTCTTCTGATATTATATTCTTTGAAAATGTAAGTCTTTTAATATCCAGTTGATCGATTAAAGCGTTCTTGAATTCATCGCTTGAAACAGTTTTGCATGGCCCCCTGTGCTCATCCATAGCAAAATCGATATTATCTAGCCCATCCATATGAGGATTCCAGTTGGAGTTTTGCCTGGGGGTTGAATGTTTATCCACTACATCTTTGGAAGAGTTAAATCGTTCATCATTTGTTCTCTTGGCTTTTACTTTCTCCCTTTGCTTTTCATCATGCTGTTGTCGTTTTTGTTGTCTGGTTACGACAGCAACAACCTTAGAATTTTCCTCGGGTTCGTTTTCTGTATGAAGCCTGGATAAAAAATCAGCTACTACATTATCCTTCCCTTGTTTGTATCGAATATCGCATTCTAAACCTTGTAATTTTAACCTTAATCTTGTCAAAGTTGGCGAAGTCTCCTTGAGATGCCACAAAGAGATTAATGGCCTATGATCTGTGTATACAATGAATTTTTGATTATAAATGTAATGCCTGAAATAATTCACTGCCCACACAATTGCCAGAAGTTCTTTTTCAATTGTATGGTATTTTCTTTCAGCTCCAATTAGTCCCCTGCTAGCATACGCAATGGGTCTATCCGTGGATTTCTCATTTGAAAGTACTGCTCCGATTGCATATTCGCTCGCATCTGTCGTAAGGACAAATGTGTCTTTGTAATTCGGTCTTACTAATAAGGAATCAGATGTTAAAAAATATTTTAATTTTTCAAATGCATGTTGACATTCTTCCGTCCAATTAAACTTAACGTTTTTTCTCAACAAATCGTTAAGGGGTTTGCGTATCTCTGCAATCTTTGGAATAAATTTACCGTAAAAATTAACGGTTCCTAAAAATGATCGAACTTGTTTCATTGTTTTCGGTACAGGCATTTCTTTAATAGCTTTAATATTGTCCATTAATGGACGAATTCCGTGTTTATCTACAGCATGTCCCAAAAACTTCAAATCTGTTTTCAAAATTTGGCATTTTGTAGGTTCAACTTTTAAGTTATGTCTACGAAGAGCCTCCAATACTTTTTTGAGATTTTCGTTGTGTTCCTCAATTGTACGGCCAAAGACAATAATATCGTCCAAATATACGATAGCTTTTACATCTTTAATTTCGTACAATACTGTATTCATCAACTTCTGAAATGTTGATGGACTATTTCTGAGCCCCATAGGCATTCTTGTGAATTCAAAATGTCCTTTTGGGGTTGAAAATGCTGTTTTAGCAGCATCTTTCGGATTAATGGGTACTTGATAAAAACCTGATTTCAAATCAATTGTCGAGAAATATTGACTGTCCCCTAAACTGTCCAGAATGTCATTGATAAGGGGTATCGGATATACGAAGGGTTTAGTGACTAGATTTAAAGCTCTGAAATCAACTACAATTCTATACTTTTTATTTCCTTCGGAATCTAAATCTTTCTTTGGTATGCACAAAACCGGTGCATTCCAAGGACTTTTGCTGGGCTTTATAATCCCTTGTCTGTGCATTTCCTCAATTTCCGCATTAATTTGCTTCTTTGTGGACTCCGGAAATCTGTACTGTCGTTTGTTAATCGGTACATTAGTTGTAGTCTCTATTTCATGTACTGCAGCATTTGTAATCGTTAGCTGATCTCCTTTCAGATAAAAGACATCACTGTAATTTGTCATAATTTCTTCCATTGCGTTAAAATTAGCCCTGTTTAAATGAGTTAAATTAATCGTTTCCACTAATTTTGTGAGACGGTTTTTACCTTCTATTTGTTGTTGTCCTTTGTTATCTAATAAGTTGAGATCTTGGTCTGAGTCCAGATCCTCAAAAAAAACTTTATCAATATCCGACGTGGTTTCTACGAAGTATTCGTTAACATTATTATCTGAAATTTGTCCTTCTGCATTTGGTTCCCAATTTGCAGTTGAGGAATTGAAATTTTTATCGATTAAATTTCTTCTCTGATCATGTATCATATTAATGTTGTTTGCATTATCTCTTTTGTCTTCAATGTTGCATTTGTTATGTGGCAATTGTTTCGCATTTCCCATTGTGGTATCTTTAACAATATTTGTCGCATTTCTTATGCTTTGTTGAGATTCCTCCTTGAAAGAATTAAATCTATTTTCTGTAACCATTTTTGTACGGTTATTATAATTGTTTTCATGCACCCTGTGTGCTAAATCTAATTTCCCATGTTGTTGGCTTACAGCATATTGAGAATCATTGCTGGATTTAACTGATTCGGTTTGACAATCTTTTTCTGACTTATTTAAACGTTTCTTAATATTATACGTATTCATAGTATGAGGGGAGTTTTCATTCATATTTAATAATTTTGCACATTCATTACTTTTTCTTAAAGCAATATATTTGAATCGTGGTCCAATATACAATGTGTTTTGCTTCAGAAAATCAGCTCCAATAATCCCTGGAACACATAAATCCTTAATAATGTAAAACTTAATATTATAATGAGAGTTTCCTATTTTAAGTTTAACTAACGTTGATCCAATGGATCGTGTTTGGGAATTAGCAAATCTCCGAAGTATCTCTTTATCATTATAGTTGATGTGTTCTACTCCGATTCTAACAGCAGTATCCCATCTTAATAAGTTGTAGCATGACCCAGAATCAAGTAAATATTTTATTACTGTTTTCGGCTTTTCAACAGATGCAATATTTAGTAAAAATAAATTGTTGCCTGAATGTTCGATGTACAATCTTTCATGATCCGGCATACAATTTTTAATTCCATTTACAATGCTTTCTGGTAGTTCTTGAAAATTATTCTTCTGAAAATTTGCATTCCGAGATAAATTCTGTTTTCCATTGATAGAATTCATATGGTTGCGCTCTCTATAATTATTTGTGCAGGGTGTTCGCACAACATGTACGAACCCCCTGGAATCACGTTTTTTGAGTATGTTATCTTATTATGCGGACTTTGAACATAGCCATTAGAATACCTGTTATTTCGCAAACGGAGGTTTTGTACTGGTAGAAATTTATTATTTTGGTTGTCATTGATTTTGTTATTTTTCTTCGTTTCTAACAAGTCTAAGATTGTTACTCTTGCAAAGATTTCATCGATTTCATTTCCCTCATCGATCTCTTTTTTAAGCCAAGTTAGTAATTCTGGAAGTGTTTTTCCTCTTTGCGATTTACCAGCATGAGCTAAACCTCGATCGCGTAATCCTCCTAAGAAATGTTTGCGTAACGAATTCGTCGCATATCTTCCCTGGTTAGCTACCCACTTGTGTAAATCTTCTACTCTGATGCTGTAATCATCGAACGATTCATTTTCCTTTTGTAGTAAGGTTTCAATTTCCTTCATAAGAGTGGCGGCACTCTTTTCGAATTTAAACTCATCCTCTAGATTGCGTTTTACTTCGGGCCAAGTATTTGCGTCAATTTTTGAAAGCAACTTTAGCGCTTTGCCTGTTAATTTCAAATAAACCACATTCAGAAGCGGAGTATGATCTTCTCCTTCCAACTGTTCTGCAAACAACTCAATTTGTCTAAAAAAAACATCCAATTCATCTGGATTCCCATCAAATTGTGGAATACATTGAAGGGCTGTTATCTGCGAAAACGCTGCCATTTTTTTTTTTTATTTTCAAATTATCAGTACCGTAAAAAAATGTATTCTTGAATAGACAATGATTTTTGATGGCTGAATTCACTGAGTTTTTCACTTCAGTACTCACCTTCATATGTAGAATTTTGTAAAAACCCATGTTTTGATATTTAATAAATCTGATATGTTCCACACTGCTTCTTCCATTATGTTCATACTCCTAAGATTTCAATCTGTGACTAATATTTTAGATTCGATGTGTTTTTCAGGGCACTATCACCCCAAAATGAAAATGTGATTCTCGCTCATATGCAAAATTGTTGGTCACCCAAACATTTAAAATTATCGGATCCTCCAGTTGCAATTGATAATTGATACCCCATTACTTGTTTTTTTTTTAAAAAAATTGAACTGAGAAAAATTCGGTTTAATGGAAAAATAATGAGGAAATTCGCTGAAAAACTATCAAAGTTACCCGTTTTACGGTACAACAAAAAATCAGATGAAATAACTGTTGGTCAGAAACTATTGACTATAAAAAAAAAACATATTCAGCTATACATTTTGTATTGTGTAGAATTGCCATTATTCGCACATTTTGAAACCCTGCTTTAATTTTATTGCCTTCTCTCCACCGTTCCGATAACTTTCAATCGCGAGCGAGCGGCGTCCAAACTGCCCTTTCAGCAAAATGATGTGTGCTGTGCTTTCTGTCCGGCAGTACCATCTAGTGTTAGTAGTGTGTGAATGATATGCGACGTGGTGGAGTAGCCACCCACGTAAAGAGAAGTATCATTCTATACATAAAATTTATTTGAATTATAATTGATTGTTTGTTTTAGGTTGATGCTTTTAATGTAGGAGTTTAACCACTTGCAGTCCTGCATGGAGGACTGAAAATGAAAATAAAGTAAGGTAAGCAATGGTATTTTACTTGAGAACAAACATTGTTACATTGCCAAATTGAACCAAGTGTTATTTTGATTTTTTTTTTTTTAAATTGAAACGAAGTTTTTGTGTGAGAAGATTAAGGCCCTGTTTTAGTGACTTTTCATGATGATCTTTTGTGAAAAATTGTATTTTTTTTTTTTAACATGAACTTATGTATTTTTTTTTTATAACAAATCAATTTAGATATTCTTTTTCAATGTACATTAGAAGTACAGGATTATAACAAATTTCCAAGGGTCTTTTCGTAATGGAATTTTACTTGATTGCTTTTAAGCATACAGTCTTCGTGCCTGTCACACATTGTTATACCAATGTAAAAATGGTCATTGGCGACGAAAATTTTCAGTTAAATAACTGTGGAAATGCTCATTGAGAGGCTGGCTCTGTTCCAGCTGGGACGTTACGATATGGAGAATGTGAGAAGAATTGTAATATTTGCATAAAAATTGATATTCATGTGTACTAAAATTTGCTATAAAATAATGCCCCTGAATTTGGTCTCCCCGCAGGACAGCTATAGCATTTTTATCATGTTTGGCTAGTTCACCATTTCTCATTATATTACACCACACATTTTTGACCAAACCGGTTTTTTCCAACAAACCGCCAGGTGCCTATTCATTTGAGATATCGAAAATTCGTTTGATACTATATAGGAAAAGTATTGGGAAAAGAAAAATAGTTTTACTTACATTATCCTTAATAGTTGTGTCGGGATGGTCCTCATTGCTGATCTGCTTCCGATGTCCTTCATGATTCGTTTTGATCGCAGATTAGCTCTTCAAAAGCTCCTCACTATCGTGTTGTCTCTTGCTGAATGAGGTGATCAGGCGCTGCCCCGTAGCTTCACACTTAAACTGCGCACGGTTCAGCTATTCTCCTCAAGCGAATGATTTGCACTGTTTCTTTATTCAACACGCCATCCTGTTAAGTTAGTGCTTCGCACAACATTTAAACGTTGAAATAAATCAAAGATCGGCTTCACACCTAAACTGCACACGGTTCAAGAGTTTTGTTCCAGTAAATGATTCGCACTGTTGCACGTGTTGTTTCTTCTTTAATAGGTTTTCGCGCAACACTTAAACGTTTTCTTCAGTAGTAACCAGTTGGGTCCAGGATCTTCCATAGCTTTTCTTCTTTAGCACTTTACAATTTTCACCACCAGTCAGAAATTGGCGTCCCTGCACTATTTTCTTCGCGCTTCGCCTAATAGTTTTCTGCGCAACACTTACACGATTTCTTCTGTAGTAACCAGCTGGGTCTTAGATACTTCAATAGGTTTTTATTCTTTTTCACTTTCCAATCACAAACGGCGTGCCTGCACTTGTTTAGCGCTTTTCCGCTGTCACCAAATGCACGTGTTGTCCCGAGTGGTCAAGGCGAATTTGTCATCCGACTAAGAAGACGACTAAAACCTTCCCTGTTAAAACTACAACTCATCATTTTATTCAAATTTTTAAACCTTATATATAATTACAATTTTTTGGTTATTTTTTTCTCCCCCCACTTAACTTAAGCGCCTAGCGTCACATTCTCCGCTCTCGCTCTCTTTACTAAAGTACCAACATTCTAGTACTTCGAAAAGCGCGAGAGAGAAAGCTCGCGTCTCTTACTTAGTATCTAATTGGAAGCGGCTAGAATGCTTCCTTATATGAGTCACATGTTTTATTATGTTATACTCCGGTAGTTATGCATTCTTTTTGGCTTACCGTATGCCAACTAGAACAGGTAGAGACCTGCTAAAGCAAACTAGGTCACCCGCTGACCAACTACCGCGTATGATTTGTTTATTTCGCTTTCGCGCATGTCACATATGATGATGCAATAATTTAAATGTACCGTATGTAGGTAGCTACCATCCTAGCTTGAGTCTTGCTCATGATGATGCAAATGATCAGTTAATGAAAGCAAATAACTAATGAATAATGAATGATTAATTAATCAATTAGGCTATGGTTGGTTCACAAGTTTCAATTAAAATTTCAATATTCTTCCACCCGAGGCAGTTTTGGATGGACCACACTTTCGCTTGTCATTTTCAACTCAAACACCATCCAACCCACCTCAAGAGCTATCCAAAAAAAAAAAAACCATACTCCCAAGAAGAAAAGCTGGACAACCGGAAAATTGAAACTCCTGCTCCTGTCTCGAAACGGTCGTCTTGAGCATTCCAGTCATGACCATAATTACCCATATATATTCTGGAAGAAATTACAAAACCAATTTCGTTTCGCCTGAACGGGTACTCCACTGGCACTCATTGGCGTAACTAGAGGGGGGGCCAGGGGGGCCAGGCCCCCCCCCAGAATCCGCCAGGCCCCCCCAGAATTTTTTTATGACTTTATATATGATAATTAGAAAAAAAAACTAAAAACCACTGTCGTGGTGACAAACATAGATCTATAATGGACATTTATATGGCATAATATGTGTTCAAATTGACAGTTATTGGAGACTATTCTCAACTTGTCACTCTTTACAAGATTATTGTTCAAAATGGTCTATGTAATTAGTTAGTTTTGATTTCCAAACATTATATAACCAGAATTATATAAATAGCAAGTCTTCTTTTTTGAATCGCTGAGAAATTGAATCTAAGTGATAATTTCCAGGAATTCTTTGATGAGTATCTTTAAGAATCTTTGAATTTTCTAGCAGCATTACTGCAAAATGTGGTTAAGTGCTTCTTTGTGGAATTCAAGTATCATGTGGGAAAAAATCTGGTTGAATTTGCCAGGGAATTCCAGCAAAAGTTTTTGAATTCCTAGTGAGAATAGATGCTTCATAATAAGAAATGATCCATGTGGCTCAAGCGTAAACGCGAGTGTATTCTTTAAAACCATGCTGGAGGTGATTTCTAGTCGGTCACTAATATCTTTTATTTCGGGTATTTGTGCGTCTATCAAACAATGCACACATTCAAAAGGCCATTGATGAAATTTTCATGTATTTAAAAGCTTTTTCATGATTGGATTCCTTAAAGATTTCTCGGAGATGATTGTGAAGGACTTCCTGGATGACTACTTGGAGAATTTCTTGGCTTCTGTGTCCCTCTAAAATTATCTAAAAGAATTTCAATAAAAATCGCTGGAGGAATTCCTCTAGAAATCCTTCAAATTATTCAAAAAATCTACAAGTAATTCTAAAAAACCCTGGAGTGAATCCGTGATAAAGATTATGAACGGATTACTGAAATTTTTGAACTTATCGCTAAATAAATTTTTGTAAAAATCCGGAGAGAAATTTCGCAAAAAGTCATTACAGGAATTCTCGGAGCAAAACCTGCAGGAATCCCTGGAGAAATTTTTGAAAGTCTACCTGGAGGAATTCCTGGATGAATTCCTGGAGGAATCCAAAGAGCAATTATGCGAGAATTTCAGAAAAAAAATCTGAAGAATCCGCACAAGAAATCCCTGTAGAAATTACTAGAAAAAATTTACATGAATCCTTGGAGGAATTTCTGGACGCATTTCTGGAGGAATTCTTCGAGAAATCACAGGAGCAATTCCTAGATGTATTTCTGGAGGAAATCCTGGACAACCTTCTGGACAAATTCCATGCGGAATCCCTGAAGAAGTTCCTGGACTAATGGCTGGAGCATTAGGGGATTTTTTTATTATCGTACAAATTGGTACGAAATCCTGGAGAATTTTCTGGACAAATTCCTGGCGGAATCCCTGAAGAAGTTAATGGAGAAATTTCTGAAGGAGGCATCCCTGGAGAAGTTCCTGGAGTAATGCCTGGAGCATTAGAGAAATTTCTGATGAAATTCCAAGATAAATTTCTAAATGAATTCCCAGAGGAATTTCTGGAGGAATTCCAGGAGGAATTCCATGAGGAATTCTTGGAGGAATTTCTGGAAGAATTATTGGAGGAATTTCACGGAAGAATCCTTAGATGAATCCCTGAAGGAATTTCTGATATATTCCAGGAGTAATTCCTGGTGGAATTTCTGGAGGAATCCGTTAAATAACTCCTGGACGGATTTCTAGAGGAATCTCTCTCTCTTCTTGACGTAACGTTTTCATTGGGACAAAGCTTGCATTTCAGCTTAGTGTTCTATGAGCACTTCCACAGTTATTAACTGAGAGCTTCCTCTGCCAATGACCATTTTGCATGCGTATATCGTGTGACAGGCACGAAGATATACTTTATGCCCAAGGAAATAAAGGAAATTTTCTTCACGAAAAGATCCTGGACCGACCGGGAATCGCACCCGTCACCCTCAGCATGGTCATGCTGAATACTCGTGCGTTTACCACCTCGGCTATATGGGCCCTTTCTAGAGGAATCTCTGGAGTTGAAATTCATGGATTAATTCTTGGAGGAAACCTGCAAGAATTTCCGGAGGAATCCCTTGGAAAATTCCCATAAAATTTCCTAAAGAATCTCCTGAAAGAATATCTGAAGTAATCTCTGAAGTATTTTCTTCAGAAATTCTTGAAGGAATGCTGTAGAAATTTCCGAAGAAATTCCTGGAGAGATACCTGGATCAATTTCTGAAGAAATTCCAGTAGGAATTTCTGAAGAAATACCTGTAGGAATTTCTGAAGAAATACCTGTAGGAATTTCTGAAGAAATCTCTGGGGTAGATCTTCGTGGAATTCCTGGAGGAGTCCCTGGAGAAATGCCTGGAGGAATACCTGGAATTCCTGGATTAATTCACAGAGAAATTTCTGGGGGAATTTCTGAAGGAATCATTGGAGGATTTCCTAGAGGATTCCCGAAAAAATCCTTGAAAGAATTCCTGGACGAATCTCAGGAGGAATTCATACAGCAACCCCTGGAAGAATTCTTGGAATAATTCCTGGAAAAACTCTGGGAGGGATTTCTGGGGGAATTTCTTAAGTAGCCCCTGGATAAATTGCGGTAGTAATTTCTGAAGGCATTCCTTTAGGAGGACTTACTGAAGGAATTCCTTGGGCATTTCTGAAGAAACCTCTTAAGGAATTCCTGGAGAAATTCTTAGAGAAATTTCTACAGAAATTCTTGGAAGAATCCCTGGGGGAATTCTTGGAAAGAACCCGGAAGGAATCCCTGAAACAAATTTCTGTAGGAACCTCAGAGGGCATTTCTGGAGGAACTTCCGGACAACTTCCATGCGGAATTCCAGGAGGAATTCCTGGAGAAATCTTTCTAGGAAATCTTGGGGAAATTCCATGACTCTATTCATGGAAGAATTCCAGGAGGAATCCCTAAATCAATTCTTTGAAAAGTCCTTCAATGAATTCCTGGAAGAATCTGTAGAGGATATCTGGAAGGAATCCATGGAGAAATTTCTGAAGAAATTCCTAGAGGAATTCTGTGAGGAATTTCTGGAGGAGTTCCAGGAGAAATTTTAAAAGGCATTTCTGGAGGAATTCCAGTAGCAATTTCAGAAGGAATTTCTGGAAGAATTACTGGAGAAAGTATCGGTGGAATTTCTGGAGGAATCCATGAAATAATTCCTGGAGGAATGTGTAGAGGAAACCGAGGAGAAGAAATTCCTGGAATTCCATGACTCTATTCATGGAAGAATTCCAGGAGGAATCCCTAAATCAATTCTTTGAAAAATCCTTCAATGAATTCCTGGAAGAATCTGTAGAGGAATTCTGAAAGGAATCCGTGGAGAAATTTCTGAAGAAATTCCTAGAGGAATTCTGAGAGGAATTTCTGGTGGAGTTCCAGGAGAAATTTTAAAAGGCATTTCTGGAGGAATTCCAGTAGCAATTTCAGAAGGAATTTCTGGAAGAATTACTGGAGGAAGTATCGGTGGAATTTCTGGAGGAATCCATGAAATAATTCCTGGAGGAATGTGTAGAGGAAACCGAGGAGAAGAAATTCCTGGATTAACACTTGGAGGAAACCCTGGAAGGATTTCTGGAGGAATTCCTGCAAGAATTCCTGAAGCAATTGCTGTACGAATTTCTTGATCCATTCCTGAATAAATACCCGGAGGTATTCCTGAAGAAATACCTGGGATAATTCCGGTGAAATTCGTGGTAGAATGCCTGGATGAATTCCTGGAAGAATGCCAGGCAATACCTGGAATAATTCTTGAATGAATTCCGGAAAGAATTTTTGGGGAAATTTTTAAAAGAATCCCTTGAGGATTTCCTGGAGGATTCCTGAAAAAATATTTGAAAGAATTCCTAGAGAAATCTCAGGAGGAATTCATGCAGGAATCCAAGGAGATAAACTCTCAGAGGAAATTTCTTAATGAATCCCTGGAGGATTTTATAGATAAATTCTTGGAGAAATTGCGGTAGTAATTTATGAAGGAATCTTGGAATGTCTGGAGGAATCCCTATAGAAATCTCTGGGGGAACTTCTGAAGAATGCCTGGAGGAACCCCCGGATAAATTTCTGGAGACATTCCTGTATCAATTGCTGGAGGAGTATCTCGAGAAATTCATTAAGAAATCCTTTGAGGAAACCCTGAAGAATTTCCTTCAAGAATCCCTGAAGAAATTCCTGGACTAATGCCTGGAGCAATCTCTGGATAAATTCCTAGATAAATTCCTGGTGGAGTTTTTAGAAGAATTCTGGGAGGGACCTCTAGAAGAACTCCCGGAACCATCTCTAGATGAATTCCTAGAGAAATCCTGAGATGAGTCCATGGAGAAACTCCCCGGAGAAATTTCTAAAGAAACCTCTTGAAAAATTCCTAGAGGAATCCTTAGAGAAATTTCTAGAGAAATTCTTGGAAGATTCCTGGGAAAATTCTTGAAAAAAATCCCTGGA
>NC_085138.1:398008240-398033240 GCF_035046485.1 Aedes albopictus | reverse complement strand
ATCAAATAGCAGCTTTTTTGATAACTTCTTCTTCTTCTTTATAGCTCGACGTTCGCATTGGAACTTGGCCTGCCTCTCTTCTACTTAGTGTTCTTTAAAGCACTTCCACAGTTAATAATGGAAGGGTTTTCTTTGCCCGCCATTGCATGAATTTGTATATTGTGAGGCAAGTTCAATGATACACTATGCTCAGGAAGTCGAGAAAATGTTCCCGACAGGAACGGGAATCAAACCCGCCGTTTCCGGATTGGCGATTCATAGCCTTAACCACTAGGCCAACTAGAGACCCTTTTTTGATAACACGATGATCGATTCGTAAGAACATAGCCTCAGACCATATTTTAGACAACCGGTAGTGTCCCGAAACTAGTTCTGGGTGTCCCACTGGAAGTGGTCAAATGTAAAAGTATGTGTACCAATTCATAAGATAAATCAAATCGTGGTTTTTTTAGGTACACCTGATGTACGTTAGCAATGATATTGCCTAGCTAGGCTACATTCAGCTATTCCAATCATTACTGCAAAGCACATCGGCCACATGCCTGAATTCAAAGCTTCCTGGAAGATATAATCCAAGCCCAGGGATTATTCTGTTCTTGCTCACTTGTAATAAGCTTAAAATAGAAGCTCAGGTGCGCTGGTTTTGTTTACAAAGAGATGTGTGCCCTCAAAATCGTTAGTAGGTGCCAAAGTCGGCCATTGTGGCGGCCATATTGGGATTCTAACAAGTCTGTCCTTAAACTAACCGATAAAAAGGGTAACAATGAGGAATGAGTAGAGTGAGACGTCTGTTTGTCTGTGGTTTACTTTTTTGTTCATTCCTTGTCAAATATTGGATCCCGAGTACAAGGGTATAAGGCCAAAGTCATGTTTCCCAGTTGTTTGCAATAACACTGGCACATGTTAGCAGCAAGATTTTACCAAAAACCAACTCCCTGGTCGAGGAACAGCTATACAGTGGTACAAATTCGTTTATACGCACGCACTTCTCAAATTATTCAGTTTATATGTTTCTGCATACAAAAATATGATAAATGCGCTCTAAGTATTACTTGTATAGTACTTGTACAAATGCATATTGATATAAGAAATTGTGAATCAGTTTTTCAATAACAATTGTGTAAAAAAAAAACAAAAAAAAAGTGCGTTTCAACGAAATTTCCTCCAAAAATAAGATAGTTATTTCCTGATAAAAATAAAACGAATTGAAAAGAATTATTTGTCACTCCGGCAGATATTATATTACGTGATTGTCTATCAAAATTTATACCAATAAAATACAGATGAACTGCAAGTAAAATTTACCGTTCAAAAATGAAGTGCGTTTAAACGAATTTGTACCACTGTACACAAATTGCCGACAATGAAGTGTTTGGGCATCCCAGACACTCCAAACCGGTTTGTGTGTCCTTGCGCCTGGGGACATGATCTGTTTTCGAAGCCTTCTTAGTTTCAACGACACTCACAGGAGGCGTCTGGGCATAGGCAGTGTTACCAGATCTACGGAAATTTCCGTAGATCTACGGAATTGAGCCTTTTCTACGGATCGACGGATCCGTAGATTAAATTTGCGGAAAACTCGATTTTTCTACGGAATCCTACGGAAAGTTACGGAAAATCTACGGATTTTGCAGCGGAATCTACGGAACCAAAATTCTGAAATTCTCCCCCCCGCTCATCACTTTTCATCTACGGAACTACTTGCGAAAAAATCTGACATCACTGGGCATAGGTACTGGTAACTGCAACCCAGATTGTAAGCCATACTACCATACTACTCTCCTTCTGGACTGAGATCCCTCCGATCGCGATAATTAGATAGGCGTAATTTTTACCTCGGATAACCAGCAGTGCATAAAGTTTGTCAACAATAGAAGAACAAACTCAACAAATAAAATGGGTCCCTAATCAACATTGTACCACTTTCTGCCTTCCAGTCGTCTTCCATGCTCAAATCAAAACACACACCCACCAACTGCATAGAAAAGGTATGATACCTAAAACGATAGAAAGTGAAAACGGGTTCCACTTACCTCGACTGTTAGCTGCGCTTTAGTCCTGCGAGTGGCAAAGATTACTAGCTTCCGGCCTTAAGAATGACACGGCCAAAAGAGCATTAGTTCGGCTCCTCTACTAGCTTCCAAGCGTGTATTTTACCTCACGGCGGTGCGGACATTCCTGCGTCGGAACACAACAGCAGCAGCTCGAATGTTTTGATTTCGCGAGGAGGTGATTTGCAGCGACGAATCTCTTCCTCACGACGGCGACAGCTCTCCGCGCAAGGTTGCCGGTGGTTCTTCCTTCTTCTATGGCAATGTTCTCGTGATCAATACTTCCGATGCCGGATTCTCTTAAATGGCCAGTTTTTCTCCCATATCGAAGCCTCTTCCACTTGAATGCAGGGGACTGTTATGATCTTCTTGTTTTCTTACCCAGCATTGAAACAATGCTGCCGTGTTAAAAGATAGGTTGTCAGCTTGAGCCGCAGTTATGTTGGCTACGAAAACATTGCATTGGTGGGATAGGGATGCCAATTCCTTGCTTGAATGTTGTTGGCGGACCCGTGCAAATGCCGCTGTGCGACGAACACTTTTCGGCTCCTTCCGGAATCGAACAATCAGCTTTCTGTCCATCCGACGGGCCGATCACCGTCTCCGGCGAATCCACGCAAGAGTGCCTACAATCTTACGATGTCCTACGATGGTTTGCTGGACAATACTCCGCACTCCACAGCACCTAAATCCGCGGTACACTACACTTTTTACGCTGCAGCAGCAAGCAAAACAAAAAATGACCGTGTCAGAGAGAAAAACAAACTAATTTTGACAGCCGCAGCATGCACAGAGCCACCTCGTGGGTGGTACGAGAGCAAGGAGAATACATTTTACTAAAAGTAAAATGTATTCTCCTTGGTACGAGAGGTGCATCTTGCACGTTAAAGTAGTTTAAACATATTTTTTTTTAAATTCAGTCCAAAGAAGTTAAGTTTTTTATTAGGTATTTTATCATTGTTTATTACATAATTTTGTTTATTCGAATGCGGATTAAAAATTTTAATCCAGCAGTGGTGTCCATATTGCCGATGCGGTGAGAGCACGTCGAGTATTCAGCAAGTTTATGCTGATGGTGACGAATTCGAGCTTGTGTTCAAATGGTAAAGTCCCAAGCTGAGTTACAAAACAGGTTAAATATTCTTTTTTTTTTTTTTAACTCAACCAATACCTTATAAGGGGCTGTCCATAAACCACGTGGTCATGAGGGGGGGGGGGGGGGGGGGGGTAAGGCCAATGACCATTTTGTATGGACGAATAAAAATTTTTGTATGGACTGATGACCACGCAGGGGGGGGGGGTTGAGAAGTCCCAAAAAAATGACCACGTGGTTTATGGACAGCCCCTAAATACCAACCTCTGATCTGATACCTCAAGTCAGGTCGAACATTTCAATAGGTCCTATCTGCATTTGAGAGGCTCTCTTTTTTCACTTTCTCTTTCAACTATTGCAATGTAATGGTACACTTTTCAACTATATTTGCAGTATAAATCAAAAGACGATTGTTTTGACCATCGTTCAATGCAAGGAGACAACCCAAGTAACAGAACTAGCTGAATAGCAGTTTCTTAAGCTAAAGTTTGCTTAAGAGTGGTTTGTTACACTCTTATACAGCAAAAATGTTTGTTGGGAATCATAATACAAATAAACAGCTGAGATATTAACTGAAGAGAGGGAAACGAAAGAGAGCCTCTCTTCAGCAGATTGGGCCTTTAGACATGTTTGGCCTGAAGTAGCTATTGTGATGTTCTTAGAACATCTAATACGATACCATCTTAATAACAATTTCAGTTGTTAGAGCAAAAGTTGGTATGGATATGGTATTTATTAGGTATTCGCTTCTGCTCGGGAGACTATATTTAGGAGACCCGGTGGTGCTCCGGAACCTGTTCCGGAAAGTAACAAAATGTACCATGCGACACATCACATCACGGCTTTTTTAATAACCTGAGGAATGGTTAACTAGAAAATAGGCTCATACCACATTAGATACTACTGGTAGGGTTGCACAACCAGCGTTTGATGCTTCGCCGGAACTACGAAAGTAAATAAAATCAATGCAAGCGATAAATATGTGTAAGAGAACAAAATCTTGACATATTAAACCCACATACAAACAGACGTCTCACTATACTCACTACGTTCTTATTTTAGACGGTCAATAAAATATAACCTAGAATGTGCAGAAAAAACTTTATCGAAGACCGCAAAGTGATCTGTGAATGTATAAAAAAATATATCTTAGCTTGTTGGTATCGTCTTGATATTGATCAGCTCCCAATGTTAGTGAAGGTACTCAAGCAGTCAACTGAGAAATCTGATATTATTCAGCTCTGCTTTAACGCTGAACACAACGTCGGAGTATGTGTCATCAATAAGTTTTAAGTCAATTCAATGATGGCTTTGATAAAATGCATGCTTTTCTTAAAAAATATCAGGATTCAGGAACACTTTGACTTACGTCGACGGAAAGATCGTGAGAACATATACGACGAGAAAGGCACTATCACCTCTAGGTGGATTAATTTAGGTTTTTTAAATAAAGCAATTAAAATCCACCGAAGAATTAATAGTGGGAAGGAGATTTGCAGCACTTAATTGTGCTGATAGATTCGAAGCTAACGTGCGAACACTTGAACGCATTGTTGACGTCAATGCGTTCGACATGACATTTTGGACAAAAACTGACTGCTCTTTATTAGCTGAACAACGTTACTTGTGTATGACTAGGTTGACATTCTAAGCCACGCTTGAGAAAATGACATGGTTTATCGAGGTAAGACCGATAGGACAATAGGCAAAACATGTCTAAAGGTTCTATCTGCAGAAGAGAGTCTCTCTTTGGTTTCCCTCTCTTTCGTTAATATCTCAGCTGTTTATTTGTATTATGATTGTCTCTTTGCATTGAACGATGGTCAAAACATTCGTCTTTTAATTTGTACTGCAAAAGTAGTTAAAAAGTGTACCATTACATTGCAATAATTGAAAGAGAAAGTGAACAATGAGAGCCTCTCAAATGCAGATAGGACCTATTGAAATGTTTGGCCTGAATTAAACGAATTTTAATATTTTCATAGTATTTGTAGGGGGATGAATACATAATAGTTGACAAGCAATCTTTTGTATTTAAAATTTTATTGCAATCAACTGACCAATTTGGCGTATTTTTGTTTATCTCTCAGATGATATCATGACACTAACAGAAAAATATCAGAACTTCAGTTACATGTTTCTGCGGGTTTTTGACCGATGACAATTTAAGGACACAAGAGATGAATACAGAGAAGTAGGAAACGACTAGCGAAATCAATTAAGAAAACACTGATTCGATGAAAAAAAATAACAAACATACAACAACTGACTTAACGAGGAGAAAATCATATTGAACTATACCATAAAACCAAATAAGAAGGCAAATACAAACCGTGTGACCATAACACTACATAGGCAAATCCTGACTGACTGACTAATTCAAAACTTTCCAATTTTCTACCGTAACTTTTTGAGTCAGTTTGCAACAGTGTCTTAATGGATATCATTTTCCGCGTACTGCTGGCAAACTGCTTCTGAAAGATTACGTACTCTTTTCTATCTTCGGGTCTAGGGTAGAGGTTTCAACTCTATTCAGAGTGCAGCTAGAAACCTAGCAAAAAAAAAAGAATATCTAGTGAAACATTTGAATTTATCCCTATAAGAAACTGATTACTTAATTTCTGGAGAAAGCTTCCGAATGAATCTCATCAGGACCGACAAAATACTCCTGGGCTCGTCCGGGAATTGAACCCGGGACCTCTCGCACCCGAAGCGAGAATCATACCCCTAGACCAACGAGCCGTCGACATGTTCCTAATTTACTCCAGTCACCGGCATACAATAATCGCCCATTAACACAAACGTGCGTCAAAAATCATAACATCGCATCAATTGCTCGCCGTTATAAGCGACCGCATAAACTTGCTTTTCAGTTCCACATTCGCCGCCGTAGCGAAACGCGAACGCACCACCGCACCGACCGACTAGCTATCGTCGATATGGCATATGGTGTTTTGGTGGATTGGTTGACGATGGTACGCGTGTGAAACAAAACGAAGCAAATTACTCGTCTCTGCTATGGATGGATGTGCTTAGTAGAGATTCTTCCCCTTCGCAACATCCAACTTCTCCACCTCCTGCCTAATCCGACGCATCGTCGTGTTGAAAATGTCCCGATTTTCTTAAGCTCATCCTTAGGTCGTTCTTTCAACGGTCCTTGCCCGATGAATTATAGCGCGGAGGATGTGGCAGCTACGATGGGTGTGAGGGAGGGCAAAGCCTTATATTTTTCTTCCATGCGGCATGTCAGCGACGACGAGCAGCGACCGACTATGAGCATTTCGACTAATGAAACTGAAAGCCCAAATCACGACTCGGTGAGCAGTTGGTTTGTCATCTTTTTCTTTTGGATACTCGTTGGTTTTATCGTCTTGCCGTCTTTCCGTCGTCGTTAGTTAAGCCACCAAATTAGATGCTCTCTCTATGTTTCATTAGAGTGGCCCATCAGTAGGTCGGCTCCAGAGACACGTGGCCCATGATTATACGTAGAAAAAGTGGACAATTTAAATCCGATAACACTGCTTGGGAAAGTCTTTAGCCAATCTAAGTCGATTAGCTTCCAATCTTCACAGGTTACTTGCTATTACATATAAAGATCCTTCATGTAGCGAACGAGTGAAATTCATCAAATACAGTGTTTTTTTATCACAAACATGTAAAGCTGACACTATAAGCAGTCGAACTTTTCATACAAACTGTTATCATGTGTTCCATGATGTTCATTTCAGAGGGTTAATTTCAGAGGATGACGATCTTTATTCTAAATCCAGACTATTTTGGTACACTCTAGTGTTCCATGAATCACGGAGAGCTCTAAAAGGACAAATTCATGCATTTCTTCTCAACTACCAGCGGCAGCATTACCTCACTGATCAGATCAGTTCCAACGAGGCAGGTTATGGTGGAAAAAGCATAAGCACGTGTCACAAAAAAAGTGTGATGGCGAGGGGCCAAGAAATTCGGTTGATTTTTTTTTCATCAAACGATACATTCTTCAGTTTTTTTTTCTAAACCTGCCCCTCTAAATTGTGGTGTAGAATATGAATGCATAAATTGTATTTATTTATTATTAAAATATCGTTTCGTCGAACGCAGTCATATTTTATGTGGTTAATTCTGCTCGTGACATCGCGAAAAGATGGATGATGCCTGCTGCTGCCAGTGCAGAGAGTGCCTGTCGACGACGTTTGGTCGGTGCCACACGCCGCAGCCAGCGCGCGCGCCTATATTAGCCCGCGGGGCTGCAATTCAAATCGGAAAGTGGTGGCTCTAGAAAAAGAAACAAAATGTTCCTCACGTTGGTAAGTTGTTGAATAATGTATATGAAGTACTTGCGAGAGGCTTGTTTTGCGGTGGCCCACTCGGAACTTCGAAATTGACTTGAATAATTTAAAGAGTCGCAAAATGAAGGCAATTTTGCGTTATGTTTTGCCTTAAGAAATAAGTTGTGGGAGGATTTTCATGCAAATATCCGAGACCAGAGAGTACTTTACTATCATTCTGCCTTTTCTTGGTATAAAGTTCCCACTGGAACAAAGACTGCTTCTCAGCTTAGTGTTCTATGAGCACTTCCACAGTTTTTAACCAAGAGATTCTTCTGCCAATGACCATTTTCGTATGGCAGACACGTGATACTCAATGCCCGCCAAAGGAAGTCAAGGAAATTTACTTTAGGAAATGTTCATGGACTGACCGGGAGCCCGCCACCACTAGCATGAACGGGAATGCTGGATATTCACGCATTCACAGCTGTGACAAAAAGGACCCTTGATACTTTACTATGTGGAAATTTATTTCTTTTAAGGATCTTGAAGGATATCGTTTTTTGTGAGTAAATAAAACTCATAAGCTATATAATACTGTGCTAATAAATTTCCAAAAAAGCGTGTATACTGTGGGCGTATTTGAGATGACAAGTTTCTTCACACTTTTTTTCACACTCACAGTATACAATTTAAACGTTTACACCATTCATGACAAATTTAGCAGGGATTCCAGGAGGAGTTCTTGAAAGAAGACCATGAAAATTTTGTAAAAAAATCATTGGAAGAATTCTTGGAATAGTGCAATGCTGTCATGGTAATATCAGAGCTGGTTACTCACGTTTTCCAAATTTGACCGCTCCTGTATTGGTACGTCCCCAAGGACATGACTTCACTATCGTACCTGATTAAAAATAATTTCCGAGAAAACCCCTCCATGCTTTATAATTTCACGATTCTTCTTGTAATTGCCGCGGAAAAGACATTCTTGCTGGAATTCCTTTTATGAGTTTAGCAAGAATTCTACTCAATATTTTTAGAAAATTTCCAAGATTATTTCCCTGGACACCGCCAAAAATTCCATCGGGGATTCTCTCAGCATTTTTCAAAAATGTTATGAAATGTTTACAGACATAAGATTCTTGCTAGATTTCTAAGAATGAATTAAGCATGATTTCATCTAATTTTTTTTAGTATTTCTTCAGAATACATCCTTGTCGATTGTCTTTATAAGAAATTATTTTAGAAATTACCTCAGGAGTTTTCCCTGGGACTTTTACAGGATTTTTCAAGGAATTTCTCAAAAAAAAATTTTTTTTCAACTGGTACACGGGTTTCCTCAGAGATTCCTTTCCAGGGAATCCAATTGAAAATTTCCTCAAGGAAAATTCCTTTAGCTACATACAAGGGATAGACAAAATGATCGGACAGATGTGCATGATTCATGTATTTTTTTAGCATTTTATTACTAATACTTATTATTTCAGCGGTAAAAGGTAATATATTTTATTTAACCTAAAGCTTTCCTTTTTGATCATTAACAAAAATTTTCCCAACAATCCATTTTATGAAAGCACAATACAGCAAGGACCCGATTTTGTCAGCCCCATTTTGCGACAAACTTTTTGCTTTCATTATCTTACAGTCAAGTTTTAATCAATTTCTTATTGTTTATCATCAACCTACAACTGTGATGCAGAACATACAGGGGGTAAAAGTTTGAAAAACTGTTTAAGTTTTTGCAGAGAGCCAAATAGGTGTTCCGAAAAGGGGCTGACAAAATCGGGTCTCTTATGTATTGTTGATGTTGATATTGTACCCTACATGTTAGTATGACACCTCTAGCCATTACAAGCTGTTCCGGCAAAGTTTGGCTTGCCAAAATTTCATGATTTTCCAACTGTTGTCATCATTGTAACACCGTACTCTAGATTGCATTTATTTCGTTCGGAATGAATTTCTTCACAAATCATTGACTATTCAGAATTTTCACTATTTTCATACTGTTGGCGCGATATATGCCACTGGCCACCCTATGCAGTGCATTGTAAGCTCCATGGAAAGGAGGAAAGAAATGCATTGGTAAAGTAAAGCGATATTGCTAAGAAAGTGCTTGAAGCTTCCTGTATTTGTTAGTATTTTAAAATTGTACCGGGTTTGAAACCGAAACTATTAGGGTGGCGAATCACTGAAGAATGTAAGTAGTGAAATGAACTGTGTATGAAGTGTATGATAATTAATAAAGAATTTGTAGTTTAAGCTGATCGTAATCAAACCTGTTTTTGATCTGCTCTAAGACTCAGTGCCGACGCCGCAACACATACTTTTAGATGATTTTCGTAACTTTTTCTACATAAAATCACTGCCGCACTTAAGACAAATTGAACTGTTTAAAAAGCAATCTGATTGATTTATTCGCTCGTGCATTTAGTTGCCTGAAAAGGAATTGAAACTGATTTCTTGCTTTCCAGATTTCAACTAAAATTCTGTACACTTTTACCGATTCCACAATAGACTAGTAGTTATGGACCAAAGTAGTCTGTATTTTAATAATCCAGTCTTATTTAGATAGCTTGTCTCGCTACACCTCAAGTTTTTTGTCGTTTTATACTATAATACTTATCATCATGTTCATTACACTAATTGCATTCAAACTTAAATTTTGATCTGGCTGTTTCCAGAAATAAATATTTGATCATAGTAGGATCCATATTTGATAATATTTGCTCTATTTTTGTGTTCGGTTTTATTTAATATAAACGTTTTATTTCGAGAGACTTCTGGTGAGTCTACCATTTCATATACGAGGATTCAGTTAAATCTTTAACTTTCCTTTTAAATTTCAGATTTGAAATCGAACACCCAACAAGGATCAAATTGGGAAAGGAGCCAGGCGTCAACCAGAAATATTGTATGCACCTGAACGTTGACCAAACGTTTCCTTTGAACTTTACCCTTCCACTAACACCCAAATTCCCGTGACACCTAGGCCTGAAAGAATGTAGAGGTCTCTATGTACTTTCATAGGTGTCCAACTAGTCTTCCTTTCCCATCCCTCAGCTGTCGCTAGGACGTGGCCAGGACAGCACTCGACCGTTGGACGATTACGTCAATCTTGTCTAAGAGTCAGAGATTAGTCCCAAATCTTTGTGCTTTGGTAACGGACAGGAAGGATGCAACCCTTATAACAGCGATCCAGATCTGTACCACCTACGAATTTGTGCGACTTGCTTAATGCTAATGCTAATGCTAGATTGATCTATTACGGTCAATCGTCAATTATTGCTATTATTGCACCTTAACAGTTTGCGAATTGTTGCACACTCCATGCTTTTTAAATGAGGTGTTCAATATTTGGCGATTTACTCTATGTAATACCCGCAGAGGGTTTTTCGGTTCTTCTCTAATGATTTCCCCTTTCAGAAATTGCATAAGAACTATTTTTTTTTTGAGAATTTCGAAAAAAATATCCCTAGCAAGGATTCATGCAGAAAATCCTCCAGGGATACCTCAGAAACGTATTAAGAGATTTTTTTTCAAAAAGTTCACCAGTATTTTTGTCTGCGATTCTTGCAGACATTTTTTAAGAGTTCCCTTAAGTAATTTCTCTATGAATTTTCTAGGAATCATTCCAGAAATATACTTACCTTACCAATCAGGCTAAGGCCCGGGTGGCCTCTGCTGTACATAGTAGCCGTCTCCATTCCACTCGGTACATGGCAGTTTGTCTCCAGTTCCGCACTCTGTGTAGGGTCCGCAGAACGTCCTCCACTTGGTCGACCCACCTAGCTCTCTGCGCTCCACGTCTTCTTGTACCAGTCGGATGACTCTAGAGAACCATTTTAGTCGGGTTACTATTCGACATCCTGATGACGTGACCCGCCCACCGTAGCCTCCCGATTTTCACGGTATGGACGATGGTTGGTTCTCTCAGCAGCTGATGCAGATCGTGGTTCATTCGCCTTCTCCAAGTCCCGTCTTCCATCTGCACTCCGCCGTAGATGGTACGCAACACCTTCCGTTCGAAAACTCCAAGGGCGCGTTGGTCCTCTGCACGTAGGGTCCATGTTTCGTCCCCATAGAGGACGACCGGTCTAATCAGCGTTTTGTAGATGGTTAACTTCGTGTTACGGCGAACATTATTCGATCGTAGAGTTCTGCGGAGTCCAAAGTAAGAAAGATTTCCTGCCACAATGCGCCTCTGAATTTCTCTGCTGGTGTCGTTTTCGGGCCCAAGTATACGAATTCTTCAACCGCCTCGATTTCATCACCGTCGATATAAATTCGGGGTGGCGGGCGCGCTGATTCCTCCCTGGAGCCCTTTGCCATCATATACTGTGTCTTCGACACATTAATGACTAATCCGATTCGCCTGGCTTCACTCTTTAGTCGGATGTACGTTTCCGCCATCGTCTCAAATTTACGAGCAATAATATCAATATCATCGGCGAAACCAAGCAGCTGAACGGACTTCGTGAAAATCGTCCCACTCGTGTTTATCCCCGCTCTTCTTATTACTGTTGGAGGCTAGTCCACCATGGCCACGCAGGCCATAGCGAGGCTAGCTCCGTCGATGCCTGTTTCTAAATTACAATGAAAATAAAACGCTAGACATCTTCCATCAAACTAGACGGCTGCCGACTGATACCTCTACACTCTTTATCCATTCCAGGTATATACAATTGTTCAATCTTCTTCAATAACAACATACCTACGCCAACAAATCTACCTCGCTCCAACACTCCAAACTCGTACCTGAAGGTTCGACGCTATCCGAGCGCTCAACGCTACCTAACTTCCAACAATTACACCCTCCAAAGCAATGTTGAACAGCAAGCACGAAAGACCATCACCTTGCCGTAACCCTCTGCGAGATTCGAAGGGACACGAGAGTGTCCCTGATACTCGAACTACGCACATCACTCGATCCATCGTCGCCTTGATCAATCGTATCAGTTTATCCGGGAATCCGTATTCGTGCATAATCTGCCATAGCTGTTCTCGATCGATTGTATCATACGCCGATTTGAAATCGATGAACAAGTGATGTGTGGGCACGTTGTATTCGCGGCATTTCTGCAACACCTGACGGATGGCGAACATCTGATCCGTTGTAGCGCGTTCACCCATGAATCCAGCCTAATATTGTCCCACGAACTCTCTTGCAATCGGTGATAGACGGCGGCATAAAATTTGGGAGAGTACCTTGTAGTCAGCGCTCAGTAGTGTGATCGCGCGATAATTCCCGCAATCCAACTTGTCGCCCTTTTTGTAGATGGGACACACGATACCTTCCATCCATTCCTCCGGTAATACTTCCTCCTCCCAAATCTTGGTAATGGCCCAGTGTAGTGCTCTCATCAGTGCTTCTCCACCGTATTTTAGAAGCTCGCTTGGTAGTTGATCTGCTCCAGTGGCTTTGTTGTTTTTCAACCGGCCAACCTCCTCCTCAATCTCTTGGAGGTCAGGGGCCGGAAGTCTTTCGTCCTGTGCACATACTCCTAAATCCGTTACCACGCCACCTTCGGTACTTGCAACGTCGCCATTGAGGTGCCCATCGTAATGCTGCCGCCAGCTGTCGACCACCTCACGCTCGCTCGTGAGAATATTCCAGAAATATCACTAATGTTTTTCCATGGAATTACTTTCAGAGCTCCTCCAGAATTCTCTCAAGATTATTTTCTAAAAGAAGGTATCTTGAGGTGTTCTTCACGTATTCTCCTGGCATTATCGTAGGCATTCATTGACCAAGAGATTATTACAGAAATTGCTTCAGGTATTTTTGTTCAGGAATTCCACAAAAAAATCCAAGAATTTCTTCTCGAGGTTTCCAAAAGTATCTCCTGGGCTCAGTGACGAACCAGCCAAGGGCTGAAAGTCTCTATTATAAAACTAAATCAATCTTGCATTTTTTAAGGTTTTCTTGAAACAATCCTTTGGGGATTTCTTGGAAATTATTTCGGATTCCTAAATGAATTATGCAGTAATGTTTGTGTAATTTTTGGAAGAACTTCTGGAAAATCTCAGGAAGATTATCTGGACAAATTCTGCAGGGAACTCTAAATACATTTCAGGAGATAATTCTGATGGAACTGCAAAACTCATTTCTTTAGAAAGCCTTGTAGAAATATCTGCAGGAATCACTGAAGAATTTTCTGTAAGACTTGTAAAAACATTTTGCAATAATTTCTGAAAACAGAAGAACTTTCAAAGAAATCTTTTGCAGAAATTGTTTAAAAAAAATCCCTAATAAGTTGATGAAATCTCTGGAGGTGAATATATCTTCTCAAAGGCATTTCATAAGGAAACCCCACAGGAATTTCTTAAAGAAACTTTGAAGGAATTTCCGAGAAGTTTTCAGTAGAATTCCTGTAGAAATCTTCTCAAGTACTTTGGATTGAATCTTTGCAAGGATATCAGAAAAAATTGCAGAGAAATTCTTGAAAGAAATCCTAGGAGGAATTTCTTAAGAACTTCCTTGAGAATGTTTCCGAGAACCCCTTGGTGGATTTCCTAAAAAAAATCTGAGGGATTTGCAAGAAAGTTCATAAGAAAAATCATTGAATATGAAAGTCTCACAAAATGTTCTAACAGTATTCCTGGCGAAATCTATGGACGAATTTCTGAAAACAAATCCTGAATACCTGGAGAAATGCGTAGATGAACGTCTACAAAGATCCCTAAAAAATCTGATATATTTTTTAAAGAATTTCCGAAGAAATGTGAAATTTGTGACTTAAAGTATCCGTGACGGAATTATTGGAGTTATCCTTAAAGGAAATACCAAATAATTGTTGTGCGGTAATATATGGAGGAATATTCAAAAGAACCCCTGAAGGAATCTCTGTATGAACTCTTACTGGAATTTTTGGAAATTTCATGCCTGAACCATTGATAGTAGTGATGCAAGAATCTCTGGAGAAATTCCTACATGATTTTCTGGGAATTCCTTAAAAATAAATTTGGACACATTCACGTGGGAATTTTCTGCTGCACAAATCTCTGGTGGACCAAAGAAATACCTGAATGAATTTCTTAGGAAATATCTGGAAAATTTTCTAAAAATACACTGAAACAATTTATTAAAAATATGTCAATGAATATCTAAAAAAAATACCCCGTTTAACAGTATGATGGAACCTCTGGAGAATTTGCGATGATTCTTTTAAACGAATCTCAAGAAGAACTTCTAAGGTAATTCCAGATGGAGTTTCAGAACTAATCAATAGAAATACAAGCAAAAGGATTCCTGGAGAAATTTCCTTGTGTGGGCTTCGTGGCTGAGCGGTTAGCGGCGTCAGTCGTTTAGGTGTCTCGTAAGCCTCGGAGTGTGGGTTCGATTCCCGCTCCAGTCGGGGAAAATTTTTCGTCAAAACGAAAAATTCTCCACTGGGCCACTGGGTGTTATATGTGTTGTCCGTTGTCAAATGTTAGTATTTTTCAGTCTGTTGGCTGGCAGGCTGCAGGGTCGAAGACGGTGTAATTGTCTTTTTTTTTTCTTTTTTTAAATTTCGTGGAAAACTTATCAATGAATATCCTAAGGGAACCCTGGAGAAATTTCTTAAAGGATCTATGGAAGAATTTCTGGAAAATATCGTAATAGTTTCTGATGGAATTGAATATGGATTTCGACTCAAAATCCTTGGACAAATCAATGGAGGAATCTCATAAGGAATTATTAAAGAATTTTCAAGCGATTATTAAAAACATCACAGGGAAAATTTCTAAAGGAATCTATGTAAGAATTTCTGAGAGAGTCTGTAAAAGATTTTCGACAGGAATCCATGGAAAACTTCTGAAAGAACCTTCGTTTTTTTTTTTGAAAATCATTCATGGATTTCTGAAGGAATCCATGAATGATTTTCTGAATTAATTCTCGTACGGGTTCCTGTAAAAATATCTATGGAGGAATTTTTGAGGAAACCTTCCATGAAGTTTTAGTAGAAGAATTTTTGGAGAAATTTTCGAAAAATTTTCGTGGAGCAATATCTGAAAAAAAAATCCAAAGAATGTTATATAAAAAAATTTCTTGATTAATTTAAAGGGTTATCTTTAGATTCTGAAGGAATCACTGGAGTAAATCCACAGAAATACCTGGAGGATTTTTGGATGAATTTCTGAAGATTTCCATCAGGAAATTAAGAAATCTCTGGAAAAAACAGATAAATCTTTGATAGGATTTTAAAATCCCCGTACAGAAATTTCAGAAGAAATATGAGGGGTAATCCTTGAGTACACCTCGGGAGAAAACAAGGGACGACTTCCTGGAAATATTTCCAAATTAGTTCCATTTTGTAGAGGTATTTTACTGAAAACACGAACATTTGAGAGAATACCTGGAGAGATTCCTGACAGACTCTGGAGTAATTCCTGAAAGAACCCCTGGAGGAGTTCCTGGAGGAGTCCCTGCAGAAATACCGAGGGGAATCTCGAGTGGGATACATGGAGAAATCCCTAGAAGAATCCCTCGACGTATTCCTCGGAGAATCACTGGAGGTATTCCTGGAGTAACCCCTGAAGGAATTTCTAGAAAAATACCTGGAAGAATCCCATGAAGAATTCCCGGAAAAAATCCTGGAGAAGTCCCAGGAGAAATTTCTAGAGAAATTCTTGGAGAAATCCCTGGAGGAATTTTTGGAGGAATCTCTGGAAGAATCCCTGTAGAATTTCTTGGTAAAATCCTTCGAGGAATTCCAGGAGAAATTTCTGGAGGAATTCCTGGAGGAACCCCTGAAGGAATTTCTAATGGAAACCCTGGTTAAATATCAGGTGGAATTCATGGAGAAATCCCTAGAGGAGCTTTTGGAAGAATCCATGGTGGAATTCCTGAAGAAATCCGTAGAGGAGTTTCAGAAAAAAGTTCATGAAAAAATCATAGAGAAACCATTCGAGGAATTCTTGGAATAATCCGTGGAGCTGTTCCGGAAAGAATCCCAGAAGGAATTTCTGCGGGAATCCCTGAAAGAGTATCCGAAGGAATTTCAGCAAGAAACTCTGAAGGAATTTCCAGAAAAAATTCTGGAGAAATCTCTGGAGAAATTCCTGGAGAAAACTCTAGAGGAATTCCTGTAACAATTCCTGTGAAATTCCCGAAGCAATTCCTGGAGGAATCCCAAAAGGAATTCTTTGAGGAACCACTAAACGAATCCTTAGAAGAATCCCTAGAGGAATCCCTGAAATAATTCCTGAAAAATAAAACCCTGGAGAATTCTTGGCAAAATTTATGGAAGAGATCAGGAAGAAATGTCTGAAGAAATTCCTGGAAGAAACTCTAGCGGAATTCCTGAAGAAATCCCTGAAGGAATCCCTGGAGAAATCCCAGGAGAAATCCATGGAGAAATCCATGGAGGACTTCTTGGATGAATTCCTGGTGGAATTCTTGGAGGACTTCATGGAGGAATTCCTGGAGGAGTTCTTATTTTTGGAGGAATTCCTGGAGTAATTCTTATGTTTGGAGGAATTCCTGGAGCAATCTCTGGGTAAATTCCTGGAACAATTCCTGAGGAATACTCAGAGGAGTTCCTGGAGAAATTGGAGGAAGCCCTTAAGGAATTCCTGGAGGAATTCGTGGGAGTATCCTTAGAGGTATTCCTGAAGGAATTCTCTGTGGAATCTCTAGAAAAATTCTTGGACGAATCCCTGAAGGAATATTTGGAGGGATTTCTGGAAGAATCCCTGGAGAAATCCTTGAAGGAATCCCTAGAAAAAAAATCTGGAATAATCCCGGTAGGAATTCCTGGAAAAATCTCTGGAGAAATTCCTGGAACACTTCCAGAACAAATTTCTAAAACATTCAAACAATACTTGGAGAAACGCATAAAGCGTCTGCAAAGATCCATACATATAAATAAACTCTCGAGTTATTTCTTAAGGAATTTGCATAGAAAATCATAGGAAAAAAATATTGAATTAACTTATCGAATTCATGGGTAAATTATGGGATTACATCTGAGAGGAGTACTGGATAAATTTCTGGGGTAACACATGGAGGAATATCAGGAGAGAATCCTGAAAGAACTTCTGAACAAACTTCTGCAGGATTTTCTGGATGAATCCCTGACGGAATTTGGACACATTCAAATGGGAATTTTTAATGCAATCCATATAGCAATTCTTGAGCAAATCTCTGGTGGACTGGAGAAATACCTTAACGAGTTTCTGGAGGATTATCTGCTGAAACCACTGGGAGTGTTTATTGAAGAATATTTGACAGAGTTTCTAAAGAAATAATTGTAGAAAATTCTAAAGGAAATTCTGGTGAAAATTGCGATGAATTTTTCAATCAGATTTCTGAAAGAATTTCTGAAGAAATTCCTTGTGGAGTTTCAGAAGGGAGTTATGAAAGTCTACCTAAAGCAATATTGGAGAAATTTCCGAAGAAACTTATAAGGGATTATCTGAAGCCCTTAAGAAATTTCCTAAAAATCCCTGGAAGAATTTATGGAAAAAATCGCCTGAAAAGTTTCTGAGACAAACTTCGATTGGTTTTACGACCACATTCTTCGAGTACTTTGTGAAGAAATCCATGGATATTTCGGAAAAAAAAACCATAGAAGAATTTCTTGGATTTGGAATCCTTGGACAAATTTATGAAGGAATTTCTTAAGAAATTTTTGAACTAATCCCCAGGGAAATTTGTTAAACAATCCCTTGAAGAATTTTTGAAGAAAAGAAGAATTTCTGAAGGAATTAATGTCTGCAGTATATTATTGACGAGCTGTTGTAGGTATCAGTTGATAATCTCCCAAAGGATTCGTTGTGGAAAGTGTTGCCTCGATTGATCTTGGAAAAATCTCTGATAAAATTTTTTGAAGAAATATTGGAAAAAATCATGCACAAATATTTTATATAATTCTACATGGTATTATCGGAGGAAGCTCTTGCGAAATTCTTGATCGAATACATGGTGCAAGCCTCGAAGTAAACTTTGAAAGAATTTCTGAAGGAGTCTTTGCAAGAATTTCTACAGAAATCCTTGGAGAAACTTCTGAAATGACCTTCCATTTTCTTAAAGAATTGCTGAACGCATTTCTCGAGAGATCCGTGGATGGTTTTCCAACAGAACTCACGTACGGATTTTTTTAAGGAATCTCGTAAAAGCATTTCTAGAGAAGTTTTTGTAAACATTTCTAAAAGAACCTCGAACGAATTCCGAATGTAATTCTAAATCCATGGAAGATGTTCTTAAAAATTAAAAAAAAATCCGTGGAAGACTTGCCGTAAGGAATTCCTGGAGGATCATCATATTAAATCTACGGAGCAATATCAAAAGCAATCCAGAGATTTTTTTAGAGTTCCTTCTGGGGCAATCTCTAGAAAACTTAGGGCTCAGAAGAGGGTTTGTCAACTGTGGCCCAGACTCTTGCGGGTGTTTAGAATTTTATTTCGATTTAAGTTTCCTGTATATGTAGATACTTTCAAAACGCATTGTTCTTCTTCTTTGCTTCTTGACGAAACGTCCCAACTAAGACCAAGTCTGCTGATCAGCAGTCCTATAAGAAAAGTTTTGTTTTGCCCAAACAACATTAAATTGTTATTGAATGGTTCTCTAAGGCTATGAGATGCATGCTTCTTTATTTTCCTTTTTGGCGATGAATACCTTTCTGAGATGAAGTCCATTTCTCAGTTTAAGGTGTTCCATGGAAACTATCTCAGCTATTTACTGATTCCTCAGCAAATAGATTATTATTGCCTTCGTGCAAAAATAACTTTAATTCATTATGCTTCACATCTTCCAATCAAATAAAAATCCTCACCATTTAATTTAATCCCATTTCCATAGAACAATTCATGAAAACGTTCCTAGGAAAACGAATTTTCAACCATCATTGTACACGAATCCAATGTTAATTATTCAATCCGATTTAAACCTGTCATTGCCGTTTTCAATTTGCCATTCGTTGTTGCGTCAACATCTCCCGCACGAAAGTTCTTTGTTCGCAGTGGAAAATTCTCCCACCTAACCAGCGCCAGCGCGCTGGAACAGAGAGAGTCCTCGCCAAAGCACTCGCTCCATGCCGTGCCGCCTTGACAGAAACAGCACTCCACTCATACGGAGTTGGGATTTTCCCCGAGAAGGAACGATATCAGCCAGCGCGCACTGGCACTGCAAGCAAATGCTCAGGAAAATGTGGGCTCGCCGCCTCGGCGAAGTCCGCTCAGCTGTTTTTCCTACCGGCGCTGCTCACGCTTTTTCTTCACTTTTGCTTTCGGTTTTCCGCTTCCGTGCTCAATCCACCTCCCCCCAGAGAGAGAGCCCCCCATCCACCGCATGCCTCTTTACCATGATGAAGTGCAGTCAGTCAGTAAACTCTCACTGTTGCTTGCTGGTCGGGTGCCAGCGCAGTGTCAGCTGTTTTCTGGTTCTAAATAAAGACTAGGAACTCGGACGGATGGCATCAACCAACGGTGGGGAATTGGGGATCATGGTGGGGTGCATGCTGTCTTTTTCGCTCTCATGGATGGGAGTCGAGGAAAACCGACGGAAAGTGAATTCGGAAAATAGGGTGAACGGACTGTGCCGGTATGCGAATTTTCCGAGTCGGGATGGTACCCACACACGGGAAGTTTGGGAAAACGAGATGCCGGTTATGGTTGTGTGCTATGGCGGTGTGGATATTGCGCAGTAAGAAAAACATAGATTGAATGAGAAAACATCGCACTCTGTCCTTTGTGCGTGGAGATTGCCGGTCAGTGCAGTGTTGCCTAAAACACATCGAAACAATCTTGCCAAAATTTAATAAATACTTACATGTCTAGAATGAGGTGTTAGACATCTTATAAAAATTAGCTTAAATTTTTGAGAGACATTTGAAATTGATATTTTGGGATTGAAACTGTTAGATCAAGTTTTAAGGTCAACTCAAGGTTTTCTGTAAACAACCTATAATATTGATCTTGTACCGACTTTTCGATTCCTCTAAGCAGAATACCCTCTTTGAATGAGTGTAATAAATTTTGAATTTTTTGAACGATTTTCCGCCCTTACGTGACCTTACCAGTCAGACTCAGGCCTGAGCAGTCCTGCAAAATATCTGTCTCAGTGCCTGTTTTTCAGCCGAAAATGAATGACTGCGGCGGTCGTTTTCAGTTCCTCGATGTGAGAACTGACAGAGTCCGAGAGCTCCATTCGTGAGCGCCCCAACACGATCAATTCCCAATCATCCACACACTACTCATGCTGAAAGGCCATTCGTCTCAAGCGGTGGCTTGTGAGAGTGAGTGCCCTATACGTTAGCACGGGTGAAAACACTCAACTACAGAAAATTGACTGGAAATTTAGCCCTGTCAGCTCTCGCTTTCAGCACGCTGCGTGCGAGTGTGAGTACCTATTTCATTTCGCTCCCATGTTGCTGATCGGAAAGCAACTTTGACAGGAAAACCAAAACGGAGAAAATGAAAAAAGCAAAATATCGCTATCATAAAGGCCTGTCGAAAAATTGCAGCACTGGGCCTGAGTGCCCTCTGCTGTACGTAGAAGTTGTCTCCATTCGACTTGGTACATGGCTGTGCGTCTCCAGTTCTGCACTCAGCGAAGGGTCCGCCAACCGTCCTCCATTTGATCGACCCACCTAGCTCGCTGCGTTTTATGTCTTCTTGTACCGGTTGGATGGCTCTCGAGAATCATTTTAATCGGGTTACTATCCGACATCCTGATGACGTGACCCGCCCATCGTAGCCTGCCGATTGGGCGATGGTTCGTTCCCTCAGCAGCTGATGTAGCTCGTGGGTCTTTCGCCTTTCCGTTCCGTTTTCCATCTGCACTGCGCAGTAGATGATACACAGCACCTTCCGTTCTAAATCTCCAAGGACGCGTTGGTCCTCTGCACGCCGAGTCCATGCTTCGTGCCCATAGAGGACTACCGATCTAATCAGCGTTTTGTAGATATTTAGTTAACTTAGTGTGACGGCGAACTTTGTTCGATCGTAGAGCTCTGTGTAGCCCAAAGTAAACTCAATTTCCTGCCACAATGCGTCTCTGGTTTTCACTGCTTGTGTCGTTATTGGCAGTCACCAGTGAGCCCAAGTACAGGAATTCTTCAACCGCCTCGATTTCATCATCGTCGATAGAAATTCGGGGGGCGGGCGTAGTGATTCCTCCCTGGGCCCTTTGCCATCATATACTTTTTTTCGACGCATTAATTGCCTATCTGATTCGCCTGGCTTCATTCTTTAGTTGGGTGTACGTTTCCGCCATCCTCTCAAATTTACGAAGTATTATATCAATATCATCAGCGAAACCAAGCAGCTGAACGGACTTCGTGAAAAACGTTCCACTCGTGATTATTCCCGCACTCCTCATAACACCTTCTAAGGCAATGTTAAGCAGCAAGCACGATATACCATCACCTTGCCGTAACCCTCTGCGAGATTCGAAGGGACTCGAGAGTGTCTCTGATACTCGAACTACGCACATCACTCGATCCATCGTCGCCTTGATCAATCATATTATTTTATCCGGGAATCCGTATTCGTGAATAATATGCCAAAGCTGATCTTAATCGATCGTATCATACGCCGATTTAAAATCGATGAACATGTGATGTGTGGGCACGTTATATTCGCGGCATTTCTGCAACACCTTGAAGTGCGTTCACCCACGAATCCAGCCTGATATTGCCGTACGAACTCTATTGCAATTAGTGATAGACGGCGGCATAATATTTGAAAGTATCTTGTAAGAAGTGCTCAGTAGTGTTATCGCACGATAGTTACTGTTGCGGCGAAAGGGGGTGTTCTTTGGAGGGTCATCGCCAAATTCATATGAGCTGATCACAACGCCGTACTGCGAGTGCAAAACAGCTCATAAGAATTTGGCGATGTCCCTCCAAAGAACACCCCCTTTCGCCGCAACATAACTTTAAGATAATTTGGTCTTAGGCATAGTTAAGCACAATTATCAATTTCATACGCAACATCTGTATTCATTCACTGTGAAACTTCTGTGTTATTTAGGGATAATTCATTTTTAAGGGTATTTGTAAGTTATTTATCAGTTACCGAAATCCTACTTGTCGCCCTTTTTGTAGATGGGACACACGGTACCTTCCATCCATTCCTCCGGTAGAACTTCCTCCTCCCAAATCTTGCAAACGTGCCTCATTCGCCCTCGTACGGTGTTGCAACATTCTCGCCCATGCTGCATTCTTCTCGTTTTTCAACTGTTTACTTTCGCCGTCGTACCAGCCGTTTCTATGATTCAGAGTTGCAAAGCCTAGTGCTGCAGTCGAGGTCCTATGGCTACCTATAGTTGCTCTCGAGGTACCTATGGCTACCTAGTTGCTCTTCCGTTGGTATTACCACTCCTAACTGTTGTGCGTAGTCTTGCGCCACTTCGGCGTGGGGCACCGCGCTAAGTACTAAATGCTACCGACTGAAGTTGGAAAGTACTTATAGGCTTATGTGCCTGAGGGGGTGGAAGCTCAGGTAAAATATTATCTCCTGGGCGCCCATAAAAAACACCACCCCCGGTGAAGACTGGCGCTCGAGCCTAGCTATTTTGCACTGTAGTTGGAGGAAATGCCAATGCAGAACCCGTAGCTTCCGGGAAGGTAAGCCCAGCTCCCTGGGTTAGTGGGTTGGTGTCAGGCCCTGCGAGCCAGCCGTAAAAAATACAAGCACCGGAAAATCAACAAGAGAAGAATGCGAACCGATACCAATGGCGACGACCACAGCGACGAAAAGGGACTTGCGATTGGAAGCTCGGCACGTGGAACTGCAGATCTCTCAACCTCATCGGGAGCACCCGCATTCTCGCCGATATAGTGAAGGACCGCGGGTTCGGAATCGTTGCGCTGCAGGACAGGATCTATGGTGCAAACGTTTAGAAGTAATCATATAATCTACCAGAGTTGCGGCAACACACGTGAGCTAGGAACAGCTTTTATAGTGATGGGCGAAATGCAGATGCGCGTGATCGGTTGGTGACCGATCGACGAAAGAATGTGCAGGTTGAGGATCAAGGGCCGATTCTTCAATATCAGCATGATCACAAAGACGCATTTTACGCGCAGCTCGAACGCAAGTATGACCGCGAGTACGCCCGCTACCCAAACCACCGACGTCAAGATCATCATAGGAGACCTAAACGCTCAGGTAGGCCAGGAGGAGGAATTCAGACCGACGATTGGAAAGTTCAGTGCCCACCAGCTGACGAACGAAAATGACCTATGCCTCATCGATTTCGCCGCCTCCAAGAACATGGCCATTCGTAGCACCTTTTTCCAGCACAGCCTCCCGTATCGTTACACCTGGAGATCACCACAACAAACAGAATCGCAAATCAACCACGTTCTGCGCCCAAAATCTCCGTTATTAACAATGTACAGTACCGGCGGCCGCCCCGGTACGATCTAGAGCGACTGAAGCAATCGGATGTCGCCACCGCATACGCGCAGAATCTCGAGGCCGCGTTGCCGGACGAGGGTGTGCTCGATGTGGCCCCTCTAGAGGACTGCTGGAGTACAGTCAAAGCAGCCATCAACAACGCTGCCGAGAGCACTATCGGGTACGTAGAACGGAGTCGACGAAACGATTGGTTCGACAAGGAGTGCAGAGCGGTTCTGGAGGAGAAGGATGCAGCGCGGGCGGTAATGCTGCAGCATGGAACCAGACAGAATGTGGAGCGATACAGACAGAAGCGGAAGCAGCAGACTCGTCTCTTCCGGGAGAAAAAGCGTCGCCTGGAAGAAGCGGAGTGCGAGGAAATGGAACTGCTGTGCCGTTCACAAGAAACACGTAAGTTCTACCAGAAGCTCAACGCATCCCGCAACGCGCCGCAAGCCAAAATCTACAGGGACAAGGACGGGAGCCTCTTGACGGACAAACGTGAGGTGATCGAAAGGTGGAAGCAGCACTTCGACGAGCACCTGAATGGCGAAGATAATGTAGGCACGGAGGACCAAGACAGCGGAGGAAATGACTATGTTGGTGCAGCAGAGGATGGGAACGAACCAACTCCCACGCTGAGGGAAGTTAAGGATGCCATCCACCAGCTCAAAAATAACAAAGCGGCTGGTAAGGACGGTATCGCAGCAGAACTCATCAAGACTCCCGGAAAAGTTGGCCACCTGTCTGCACCAGTTAGTAGTCAAGATCTGGGAAACCGAACAGCTACCGGAGGAGTGGAAGGAAGGGATAATCTGTCCCATCCACAAGAAAGACGACAAGTTAATGTGTGAGAACTTTCGAGCGATCACCATTTTGAATGCCACCTACAAAGTGCTATCCCAGATCATCTTCCGTCGTCTTTCACCTAAAGTAAATGAGTTCGTGGGAAGTTACCAAGCCGGTTTCATCGACAGCCGGTCGACAACGGACCAGATCTTCACCGTACGGCAAATCCTCCAGAAATGCCGTGGATACCAGGTCCCAACGCACCACCTGTTTATCGACATCAAAGCGGCATACGACAGTATCGACCACACAAAGCTATGGAAAATCATGGACGAGAACAGCTTTCCCGAGAAGCTTACCAGACTGATAAGAGCAACGATGGACGGTGTGCAGAACAGCGTAAGGGTTTCGGGTGAACTATCCAGTTCATTCGAATCTCGACGGGGACTACGACAAAGTGATGGACTTTCCTGCCCTGG
>NC_085138.1:397974507-398007740 GCF_035046485.1 Aedes albopictus | reverse complement strand
CAAAAAAGCTCATCTGAGCTTACCTCAGAAATTTGTCCCAAGATTCTTAGCTAGAAATTCCTTCGGTAGTTTCTCCAGATTTTTTTCAGAATTCATCTCGTAGTGCTTTCTGTGAATTCACAAAGGGCTGCATCTCAAATTGTTCTTGGGGTTCCTCCTGGCTTGCCTCTGGGATTCTTACAGGAGTTTGCAGGAATTCCTTAATCCTTCCGCGTATTTTGCAGCATTTACGGGAAACCTCCACAAATTGTTCCCAAGATTCCTACCGGATTTCCTGCCGAGATTTTCTCAATAGTTTCTTTTGGAATGTCTTTAGGAAGAAAGAAAGGAGCTACCCGAGCAGGAGAAAATAGCTCAAGAATAACTAGCTCAGGTATGGAAAACCGAATACCTACAACCTGAATGAGGTATTAAGTAGCCCTGCATAAGAGGTAAAATACCTAAAATAATAACTGATGTGTATTCTGTGCATAACGCGCGAATAATGACATCAGGTATGGCAATACCTAAATAATCATCGGTGATTTTTCCATACAATTGTATTTAAATTTAAATTTCAATTGTATTTAAATAGCGATTTTTCCATAATTGAATAATAACTCAAACAGAATGTTTGAATGGCAAAATGTGTTATTTGTTTGTTTGAAATAAGAGTTAAAATAACAAAAATAATAACAAAATTTTGGTAGCAGAAAAACATAAAAATAACTTATTTTGCCATTGTAATAACAAAGTAATGGTAAAGCATGCGGATTAAATTGAAAAACAAAATAAGATATTATTGAGATATTGATAACAAAATAAGACCCAAATTAACTATTATCGGTGAATAACAAAATATGACATTCTTGAATTATTGATAACAGAATAAGAACAGATTTAGTTGTTTATGTGGCGATCAAAATAATGGTAGGTTTAGTTGTTCAAATTCAATTTTGAAATAATGGTAGATTCAGTTATTATTTCAAAGTAGCAGAGGATAGGTAAAATGAGCTATTTCTTTTTTTTTCTTCAATGAAATTTAAGTTCATCAATCAATGTAAAAACAGTTTTATTTTGTGGAAATTAAAAACTCAAAACAAAACTATCGTAGTGTGCCGTGCGCGAATATAGACGTGGAATTTTCTCGTGCTGTGTTTTTGCCATCCGCCTGTCAGAATTTTCAAGAAATTTGGAAGCTGATTCTGCCGTTTTGGACTGCTATTAGTATTTAGGTTTCAAACATTAATTAAATAAGCGCGCTGTTTGGAAGGAAACTAAAGAGTGTTTTTTCGGTGAAAATGATTACGAACTCTGGAAGAGAATGAAGATCAGAGTTCCGCGACGGGAGTTACGTCCTGAAAAAGATGGAGGAAAAAGTGTATGGGTAACAAGAAGCCCATGGTGATCGTGATCGTAATGGGATGGCGCAAGCGAGCGAACGTCCGCCGGATTATCGTGACGCAAAGCATCACTGGGACACTTCTTCCCCGCGACCGAAAAGGGCAAGCGCTTCGACGAAAATGTTTCAAATTTGGTGAGAAAGTTCCTTTTTTTTATACATTTATTGAAATGGCGCACATAACCTGCACAGCCAAATCCACTATTATGAGATCAATTTGGTAAGTTAGTTCCAATCAGCCTCCCGGAATCGGTTTTTAAGTGGCTCTCCAAGCGTAAATTATTTTCAAATCTGCGTTCATTTCCGTGTTTTTGTTTGATCCATGCTTTTTTGCTTTGCATGCTTACAATTAGATGATCGACATGGGACCACAAAAACCACAAAACAATTGGTGAGATCTTTCTAATAGTATTTATTTATCAATAATTCTACTTCAGTATATAAACATTTGTTATATAACCACATATAAGTTGAAAATTCGCTATTTTCAACATCCTTTCATCTATTGGAAGCTGCTTCAGTTCTGGGCTCTTTCTAAGTTGATGAAGGGATTTATAAATGCTTGCAAGGACTTGGCCAGGTGTGTGGAGCTGAGTGGGTCTACGAAATTGTAGATAGTAGCGACATCAGCAATGTAAATGGATATATTCAACTTTGCAACTCCATCCAAGATTTGTGCAAGTATTCATGCTATGCTATGCTATGCTATTAAAAACTCAAAACAAAACTAACTTAAAAATCAAATTCACTTTGATGAACGTAGCCACCGTTATGCTTGAAATATACAATATAATAGTTAATGGTACATTAAGAGTAAAATATGCTATAGTGCCTAATGTTTATAAATAATTTCTCACAATATCAAAATAATGGTAAATTCAGCTAGGAATGTAAATTATGTTATTGTTTTGATATTTTATACAATTCATTATAAAAGGTGCTAAATTGCAAGTTTTACCATGATAGTAATTTTTGTTATTGATGTGTTATTAAGCATTATTCATGAATAACATATCAATGACAAGATTTGCTATGATTGTATATTTTGCTATTGATTAGCCATTTTAAGTTTTTCATAATAACAGAAGAATGGTAAAACGACATATGATGGCAAAACCAGTTATTATTTTGTCCTTTGTTTGCCATTAGCCTCTACCCGGGTTATACACCAAATCTAGAAAACTCTTGAGGTTTTTTTACATCTGTATTAACGAGATTTTTAGCCCTAGTTCATCATCTCGGGATCCACGCATTACTTCCCTTTTGAAGGAAGAACCAACATTAAAAATAAAAAATTAAAAAAAAAATGCGTGTGATATCTAATCTCAGGCCCTTGGCATAAGATTCAAGAGTTTTATTCATTACACCAGGTCCGCTCCACTTCTGGGAAATTTTCTTACAATACGTAATAAAATTAGAATTACTAAAAGAATTTCCTTAGAAATTCTTGGATGAATTCTTGCTGAAACTTCTTAAGAAACTTCTACAGTAAAAACTTTTATAAAACTCCTGGAAAACTTCCGTATAAAATCATGGAGGATATCCATAAGGATAATCTGGGAGAATTGCAGAATAAACTTTTGAAGGAATTCTAAGACGAATTGTGGACATTTTATAAGGAACTTCTGGAGAAATCTAAAAAAAAAGTTCCCATAGGAATGCTGAAAGAAGCTTCTTAAGAAATCACAGAAACTAGTTCTGGAATAAAATCCGACCTCAGACTTATTTTCAATTATTTCTCCCAAAATTTTCCTCAAAACATCTCCATTAATATCTCCCGAAAATTCACTCTAAACTTTTTATGAGGTTTCTCAGATTTTTTCCGCAGTTACTCCTGGGATTTCTTCAGGTCTTCGGGATTTCAGTAGCAGTCTTTTTCGGGATTTCCTCCAGAACATTTTTTATCTGCTCTCAGGTTTCCTCACAAAATTTCTCCCGAAATTCCTCCTGCACATCTTTTTTTGAGGCAGTGAATTTTTCACAGGATTTTCTAAAGAAGTTTTTTCGGGATATTATCCAGACATTTCATGAATTCTCCTAAAGTTACTCCCGAAATTCGCGGGACTCTCGTCCGAGTTTTCCCCCGGAGTTTCTCTAGGAATTGCTTCAAAATAGTCTTTTTACTCTTTTTACTCTATTTTACTAATTTTACTTTAAGGTAGTCCTATATTCTCCCAGGAGTTCCAACGGGATTTCAAAAATAAGATATCAAATATTTCTCTTCATTCCTTGACATTTTCCGTCGGAAAGGAAGTTAACCCAAGTAACATTTTAAGTTTTAAAATGTTCTATAAGCAGTTTTCATGACAAATTTTATAAAACTGCTAATAAAGTTAACTTTTCCATTACAACCTTCTGACAACCGCTATAAGATCGCCTTTTGACCAAGTGGACCACACTTATTGAGGTTTTCAAAGAAACATTATGAGCAACAATAAGAACGCAACAAAACCAACATGGTGTTCATTTTTGTTCGAACAACTTTGACGTTCAGTATTCATTCAATTTTACAAGAAAAGGTAAACAAACTAACGATGAGAACGAAACCATCATGGAATCTGTGGAGTTTGGGATTTCTCTGGGAAGGAATCACCCCTCACGTGCAGCACACACAACTTACCAAGGCTGATGTTGGTTCGCAAGTGACAAGAGTGAACGCGGTTGGGTGACGCCTGGAGTTGTTGCTACGCAAGCAGTGATGCTAACATTGTCTGCTTGACAGTTCTGGCCCGTTTACATATTTGCTAATTCTGGGTGACAATACATTTTCGAGCAGTATTGGCGCCAATTTAGCGCAATGTAAACACTTTTTAGCTGACAATAAAATTAGCATGACAAATTCAGAAGCTTCTGAATTCGGTGCTAAAACTAGTGGACAATAATGAGGATATTAGATTGTCCGACACAATTAGCATTATGTAAACGGTCTGCTAGACGAATTGTCAGCTAATTATGCCATCACGCCAATTTTATTGGTAGATAGGGAAGTGTTTACACTAAACTCCGAACAAACAGGCCCCTGATTATTCAGTTCCATGCTGCAGTAAAGACCCAGTGAATCCGCCTCCGACTGTTAAGTATACTTCAAAAAAAAGCATTCGACAAAGTAGCAAGAAAAAGGCTACGAAAGCTCCTCGAACTTCAACTAAACCTTCCAAACCCAAAAGAGGACTGCTAACTTTCAGGGTTCTTGTGGATCGCTTATATGATGCCATCGGCCTTCCGGACACACTTCGAGGCATTATTGATATTTTTATCCCAACAGTAGAAGAATATCTTCGGAATTTGACACAATCATGGCCCCTCCTTGCTTCGCTCATATCTTTCGATGGCTAATTCATCAAGTGAGGGACAAGATATGATCACTGTGCTACAGTGGAACTGTCATAGTTTAAAACCTAAATTAGACCTGTTTAAGTTTTTGACTCACAACTCAGATTGTGATATATTTGCACTTTGTGAAACATGGCTCTCTTCTGAAGATGAACTCAACTTCCACGATTTCAACATAATTCGCCAGGATAGAGATGACCATTACGGGGGAGTACTCTTGGGGATCAAAAAATTTACTCATTTTATAAAATTCCAATCCCGACTCATCCTGGCATAGAAATTGTCGCTTGCCAAATAAACGTAAAGGGTAAAGATCTTTGCGTAGCTTCCGTTTACATTCCTCCAGGTATTTCAATTAACCGCCGTCATCTTTGGAATGCAGTTTCTGCACTATCACATCCAGTTTTAATTCTGGGTGATATGAATTCACATGGTACTGGGTGGGGCGAGCCATATGACGATCGCAGAGCGGCTATTTTCTATGATTTGTGCGACGATTTCACTTTGAACGTTTTGAATACAGGTGAAGTGACACGCATTGCATCCGACGGTAGAGAAAGTCGGCTTGACCTTTCTTTGGGATCAAGTTCACTATCATTCGATTGCTCGTGGAAGGTGATCGAAGATCCTCATGGTAGTGATCACTTGCCCATTATAACCACCATAAAACATAATTGCGAAAGGTCAGACGAGCCAATTCAGGTTCCTTTTGACCTCACTAGGAATATCGATTGGCAAAAGTATGCAGAAGCGGTATCTTTTGGGGTTGAATCATCCAATCCTCTCCCACCTTTGGATGAGTATCGATTCCTGTCTGAACTGATTTACAGAAGTGCATTAGAATCACAAAAACGACGCGTTCCAAGTGCAACCTTCAAAAGAAGACCAGCCACACTTGGCTGGGATGATGATTGCACTCAATTGTATCTTAAAAAATCTGATGCCTTCAAAGCTTTTCGTAGGCATGGCACCTCGGATCTTTATCAAGAATACGAAAAACTTGAAAGACAACTGAGGAACTTGCTAAAAGCGAAAAAGCGTAGTTATTGGCGACACTTCATTGAGGGTCTCTCAAGAGAAACTTCGATGACAACGCTTTGGAGAGTGGCCCGCAACATGCGAAACCGCTCATCTTCTAATGAGAGTGACGCATACTCCAACCGTTGGATATTCAGTTTCGCGAAAAAAGTCTGCCCAGACTCAGTCCCAGCACGACCAATTTCTTGGGAATCAATCTCAAGAGACGGTTCTCTGGACAGACCATTCTCAATGCTGGAATTTTCTATAGCTCTTCTTTCATCAAACAATTCTTCTCCGGTACGCGATATGATAAAGTTCAATCTTCTTAAGAATCTCCCAGATATCGCAAAAAGACGATTACTAGACCTGTTCAACTCATTCATGGAGGACAACATCGTTCCGCATGAATGGAGACAGGTCAAAGTAATAGCTATTCAAAAGCCTGGTAAACCAGCGTCTGATCATAATTCATACCGCTCAATTGCTATGTTATCATGTTTAAGGAAATTGTTGGAAAAAATGATCCTATCGCGACTCGACCATTGGGTTGAATCGAATAACTTGCTTTCAAATACACAATTCGGGTTCCGCAAGGGCAAAGGAACAAACGATTGTCTAGCGTTGCTTTCAACAGATATTCAACTGGCCTTTGCGGAAAAGGAGCAATTGGGTTCAGTTTTCTTGGATATTAAGGGCGCTTTTGATTCAGTTTCCATAGAAATATTGTCAGAAAAACTGCACAATAGTGGACTACCCGGACTTTTAAACAATTTCTTGTATAATTTGTTGTCAGAAAAACATATGAGCTTCAATCTCGGACAACTGAGAACTTCCAGAATTAGTTACATGGGCCTACCCCAAGGCTCATGTTTAAGTCCCTTGCTTTATAATTTTTACGTGAAAGACATTGATAGCTGTCTGGAAGGACAATGCACGCTAAGACAACTTGCAGATGATGCTGTGGTTTCTCTAAAAGGCCCACATGCAGAAATGTTGCAAAGACCATTGCAAAGTTCCTTAAACAATCTGTCCATTTGGGCAAGAGATTTGGGGATCGAGTTTGCTCCGCAAAAAACTCAATTGGTTGTGTTTTCCAGAAAGCGGAACCCAGCCCAACTAAAACTCAATCTTTTGGGAATAGAAATCGACCAATCTTTGACTTCGAAATACCTTGGGGTCTGGTTTGATTCAAAAGGCACTTGGGGTACCCAAACTAAGTATTTGGTGCAGAAATGTCAGCAAAGGATCAATTTTCTACGCACAATTACCGGAACATGGTGGGGTGCTCACCCGGAAGACCTCATAAAACTTTACAAAACGACTATTCTCTCGGTTCTCGAGTATGGCTCTTTCTGTTTCCACTCAGCAGCAAACTGCCACCTAATAAAATTGGAACGAATTCAATATCGTTGTCTGCGCATTGCCCTCGGCTGCATGCACTCAACGCATAATGCGAGCCTCGAGGTCCTGGCAGGGGTGAAACCTCTCCAGAACCGCTTCTGGGAGCTCTCGCTAAGGTTACTTATCAAGTGTGGAGTGAGCAACACACTTGTTATTGAAAACTTCGAAGAAATGCTCAGTCTGAACACTCAGTCAAAATTCATGAGAATCTATCTTTTCTACATGTCATCTGAAATCAGCCTCCCAGGTTATAATCCTCCTCGTGTACACTTCACCAATGATAGTTCATCTGTTAAATACGATCTGTCCATGAAACAAGCTGTTCAGGGAATACCAGATCAACTTCGATGTGTATCTATTCCTCGCATTTTTAACGAAAAGTACCAAAATGTCAATTCCTGTAAGAGATTCTTCACTGATGGGTCTCGCATAAATGGATCCACTGGTTTCGGTGTCTTCAATGAAAATTTCGCCGCCTTCCGCAAACTTCAGGAACCTTGCTCGGTTTATGTTGCTGAGCTGGCAGCAATCAACTTCGCTTTGGGGATGATTTCCAACATGCCCATAGACCATTTCTTCATCTTCTCGGATAGCCTTAGTTCGATTGAGGCACTCCGGTCGATGAAACCTGTTAAACATCCATCTTACTTCCTTACAAAAATAAGGGAGCAGATGGGTGCACTGGTCGAAAGATCCTACAAGATTACCTTTGTATGGGTCCCCTCACATTGCTCAATTTATGGCAATGAGAAGGCGGACTCTCTCGCAAAGGTGGGCGCACAGGAAGGTGAGATCTATGATAGAAGAATTTCACATGATGAATTTTTCCATTTTGTTCGCCAGAGTTCTCTTCAAAGTTGGCAAAATGATTGGCGAGATGGCCAGCTGGGACGGTGGTTACATTCCATTATTCCTAATGTTTCCTTGCGAGCGTGGTGGCATGGTTTGGATGTAAGTCGGAATTTCATTCGCGTAATGTCAAGGCTTATGTCCAACCATTACTCGCTAGATGCGCATTTACACAGGATTAACCTCGCGTTGAGCAATGTTTGTACTAAGTGCGGTTCCGGTTATGATGACATCGACCACGTAGTTTGGCAATGCCCGGATAATGACGCCTCCAGAGCGCTACTATTGGATACCCTTGAGGCCCGAGGTAGACAACCCTTTGTTCTTGTGAGAGATGTGTTGGGGACCCGCGATGCCACTTATATGCTATGCATTTACGACTTTCTTCGTTTGTCTTGTATAAAGGTTTAATTCTCTTGTGTTTTCTCCCCCAGTTTTTTTTTCTCCGTTTTTCGTCTTTGTGTTGTTCCTGGCCATCCGGCAGATGAAAAGCCCGCTACAATCTGGGGCTGAATCACTATGAAGACAACGAACACGCCATTACGTTATACCTCCCGGATGAGCTTCAGAGAACCCTTACCCTCAGTCCTTACCACGCCCATCCTAAAAGCATATGTGACCCACTAATCTCGAGCTGCCACGAGTATCCTGGCTCCGTCCCGTACTAACTATGTTGTATAAGAATCAAATTTGTACATAAAATACAAAAAATGAGTTTTGGCTCCGCAAAGCGTTAAACGCGATTGAGCCCCAAATAAATGAACTGGTTAAAAAAAAAAAAGAAAATTACCGCTTTGGTGATTCTGAAAAAAAAAATCTTGCTCTTTGAGTCCTTATTCAATCTTATACCCGAATTCATCCCATTTCTCTGTCGTTTAAATTCGAGATATCTGATAAAATACATCATATATAATCTATACATCTATCTATAGATAAAGAGAATAAAGCATTGTCATTCATTGAAACACTAGCCACAGAAAACAAATTGCATCAACATAATCCTTCTTTCGGCTAGCCGACATTGACGACACCTTTTGATAAACGATATATTGTAACCATTCGATCCCACATTTGCACGAATCAAAACTACGGGATTTTTCTAATATATTTTTTTTGTACATTGCTTAGATTTATCGGCCACGATAAACAACACGATGTAAGCTTCAGATTCGACATTTGCACGAAAGAAAACAACGCGATCTTGCTAACCTAGCTTTTCGTCAGCGGACATTATTGGGATTCTTCCTGCACGATAAACAACACGATGTAAGCTTCAGATCCGACATTTGCACGAAAGAAAACAACGCGATCTTGCTAACCTAGCTTTTCGTCAGCGGACATTGCTGGGACTATCCCTCCACGGCAAACAACACGCTGTAAGCATTCGATCCGACATTTGCACGATGCAAAACAACAGGATCTTTCTAACCTTGCTTTTCGGCAGCGGACATTGCCGGAGGTTTTCCCCCACGGCAAACAACACGCTGTAAGCACAAAATAACAGAATCACTATAGCTTTTCCTTACCAGTTACTGCTGCTGGTTTATTTTGCTCGTGTTTTATTTCTTCCTCAATAATTGTCCAAGCACAAAAAATCATCCGGAAGCATGCACCATCCGGAGCCCACGATGAATATCACACCACATTTTTCACTTTTGTTTCTGTGTTGTCGTAATTTTCTCACTTTCGCATGCAAATTGAAGAGTGATTCCTCCCAGCAAAATAATAAATTGGTTCGATTTTTTTTCGCGATTCAACGAAAAACTGGCAGGAATTCGCCAATGTGGAGTTTCGGATTTCTCTGGGAAGGAATCACCCCTCACGTGCAGCACACACAACTTTCTTTCGAAGATTACTTAAAAAAGTACTCCATTTATTCTACCAGAAACTCCTCTGAGGATTTCTTCAGAAATTCCATAAAGTCCTGGAGGAATTCTCGGAAAAAGTCCTGGAAAAATTGCTGTAAAACGCCTGAAGGAATTCCTGATTACTGGAAAAATACCTGGAGGAATTTCTGAAAGAGTTCGTGGATGAATTCCTGAGAGAAACCCTGAAGGCATCACTAGGAAAATGCATTTTTGGGAAAATCCTCGTATAAATTTCAGGAGGAATTTTCTGAGGAATTTCTGGAGAAATTCCCGGACCAATTTCTAAAGGAATTTCTGCAGGAACCCTAGGAGGAATTTCTGGACGAATACCCGGAGAAAATCCTGGAGGAATCATCAGAGGAATTTCTGGAAAAATCCCAGAAAGAATTGCTAAAGGAATCTCTGGAGGAATTCCTGGCAGAATTCCTAGAAGAAATTCTGGCGGAATTCCTGGAAGAAATCGTGAAGGAATTCCTGGATGAATTCCTGATGTTATTACTGGAGGAATCCCTGGAAGAAATCCTGGATGAATTAATGGAGGTAGTCCTGGAAAAAATCCTAATGGAATTCCTGGAAGAGTTTCCGAAAGAATTCCTACAGGAATTCGTGAAATATTTCCTGAAGAAATCCCCAGAGGATATCCTAGAGGAATCTCCAGAGGATATCCTGTAGAAATCCCGGAGGAATTCCTGGAGATATCCATGGAAGAATTCCTGGATTAATCTCTGAAGTCTACCCTGGAGAAATTTCTGAAGGAAATCCCAGAAGGAAAAATCCTTGAAGAAATTCTTGGAAGAACCCCTGGAGAAATTCTCGAACAAAATCCTGGGGGAATTCCTGAATAAAATTCTGGAGGAATCTTTGGAAGAATTCCTGGAGGAATCTCTGGAAGAATCCCTTGTGGAATCGCTGAAGGAATTCCTGGAAGAATCTCTAGAAAAATTCCTGGAGGAATCTCTGGAAGAATTCCTAGAGAATTTTTTTAGGTAATTCCTGGAATAATTCCTGAAAAATTCCTGGAGGAATTCTTGGAGAAAATCCTGGAGGAAACTCTGGAGAAATTCGTGGAGGAATTCCTGAAGAAATTCCTTGTGGAAATCGTGAAGGAATTCCTGAAAAACATTCCTGGAAAAAATCCTGAAAAAGATCGTGGGGGAATCTCTGAAAGAATTCCTGGAGAAAATGCCACAAGAATTCCTGGAGGAAATCCTGGAGGAATTCTCGAACAAAATCCTGGAGGAATTCCTAGAGGAACTCCTGAAAAAAAAAATCCTGGAGGAACTCCTAAAAAAAATTACTGGGCAAATCTGAAAGAATTCCTGGAGAAATACGTGTTGGAATTCTTGGAGGAAAAAATCCTGGAGGAATCTTTGGAAGAATTCCTGGAGGAATCTTTGGAAGAATTCCTGGAGGAATCTCTGGATGAATTCCTGAAAAAAAATCTAGGAAGAATCTATGGAAAAATCCCTGAAATAATCTCTGGAACAATCCCTGGAGGATAATCTGGAAAAAATCCTGAAGGAATCTCTGGAAGAATTTGTGCAGGAATTCCTGAAATAAACTGGAGGAATCCCTGGAGGAACTCCAGAAAAAAAAAATCCTGGAAGAATCTCTGGAAGAATTCCTGGAAAAATTCGTGAAAGAATTCCTGGAGGAATCTTTCAAAGAATTTCCGGAGGAATCCCTGGAGGAATCTCTGGAAAAAATCCTGGAGGAATCTCTGGAAGAATTCCTGGAGATAATGCCACAAGAATTCCTGGAGCAATTGGAGGAATTCTCGAACAAAATCCTGGAGGAATTCCGGAAGGAATTCTGGAGGAATTCCTAGAGGAACTCCTGAAAAAATTCCTGGAGGAACTCCTAAAAAAAATTACTGGGCAAATCTGAAAGAATTCCTGGAGAAATACGTGTTGGAATTCTTGGAGGAAAAAATCCTGGAGGAATCTTTGGAAGAATTCCTGGAGGAATCTCCGGAAGAATTCCTGGAGGAATCTCCGGAAGAATTCCTGGAGGAATCTCTGGATGAATTCCTGAAAAAAAATCTAGGAAGAATCTATGGAAAAATCCCTGAAATAATCTCTGGAACAATCCCTGGAGGATAATCTGGAAAAAATCCTGAAGGAATCTCTGGAAGAATTTGTGCAGGAATTCCTGAAATAAACTGGAGGAATCCCTGGAGGAACTCCAGAAAAAAAAATCCTGGAAGAATCTCTGGAAGAATTCCTGGAAAAATTCGTGAAAGAATTCCTGGAGGAATCTTTCAAAGAATTCCCGGAGGAATCCCTGGAGGAATTCCTGGAGGAATCTCTGGAAAAAATCCTGGAGGAATCTCTGGAAGAATTCCTGGAGAAAATGCCACAAGAATTCCTGGAGCAATTGGAGGAATTCTCGAACAAAATCCTGGAGGAATTCCTGAAGGAATTCTGGGGGAAATCCTGCAGGAATTCCTAAAGGAACTCCTGATAAAAAAAATCCTGGAGGAACTCCTAAAAAAATTCCTGGGAAAATCTGAAAGAATTCTTGCAGAAATTCGTGTAGGATTTCTTGGAGGAAAAAATCCTGGAGGAATCTTTGGAAGAATTGCTGCAAGAATCCCTGGAGGAATTGCTGGAAGAATACCTGGAGGAATTGCTGGAAGAATACCTGGAGGAATTCCTGGAAGAATCCCTGGAGGAATTTCTGGAAGAATCCCTGGAGGAATTCCTGTAAGAATCGCCGAAAGAATCTCTGGAGGAATCCCTGGAGGAATTCCTGGAAGAAACCCTGGAGGAATTCCTGGAAGAATCCCTGGTGGGATTCCTGAAAGAATCCCTGGAAGAATTCCTCTAAGAATCCCTGGAGGAATTCCTGGAAGAATACCTGGAAGAATTCCTGGAAGAATCCCTGGAGGAATTCCTCTAAGAATCCCTGGAGGAATTCCTGGAAGAATCCCTGGAGGAATTCCTGGAAGAATCCCTGGAGGAATTCCTGGAAGAATCCCTGGAGGAATTGCTGGAAGAATGCCTGGAGGAATTGCTGGAAGAATCCCTGGAGGAATTCCTGGAAGAATCCCTGGAAGAATTGCTGGGAAGAATCCCTTGAGGAATTCCTGGACTAATTCCTGGAAGAATCCCTGGAAGAATTCCTGGAAGAATCCCTGGAAGAATCCCTGGAAGAATCCCTGGAGGAATTCCTGTAAGAATCCCTGAAAGAATCCCTGGAGGAATTCCTGAAAGAATCCCTGGAGGAATTCCTGGAGAATTTTTTGAGGATATTCCTGGAATAATTCCTAAAAATTTCCTGGAGGAATTCTTGGAGAAAATCCTGGAGGAAACTGGAGAAATTCTTGGAAGAATTCCTGAAGGGATTCCTGGAGGAAATCCTGAAGGAATTCCTGGAGGAATTCCTGAAAAACATTCCTGGAAAAAAATCCTGAAAAAAGATCCTGGAGGAATCTCTGGAAAAATTCCTGAAGGAATTCCTGGAGAAAATGCCACAAGAATAACTGGAGGAATTCCTGGGAGAAATCCTGGAGGAATTCTCGAACAAAATCCTGGAACTCCTAACAAAAATCCTGGGCAAATCTGAAAGAATTCCTGGAGAAATTCGTGTATGAATTCTTGGAGGAAAAAATGCTGGAGAAATCTTTGGAAGAATCCCTGGAGGAATTGCTGCAAGAATCCCTGGAGGAATTGCTGGAAGAATCCCTGGAGGGATTCCTGGAAGAATCCCTGGAGGAATTCCCGGAAGAATCCCTGCAGGAATTCCTGGAAGAATCCCTGGAGGAATTCCTGGAAGAATCCCTGGAGGAATTCCTGGAAGAATCCCTGGAGGAATTCCTGGAAGAATCCCTGGAGGAATTCCTGGAAGAATCCCTGGATGAATTCCTGGAAGAATCCCTGGATGAATTCCTGGAAGAATCCCTGGAGGAATTTCTGGAAGAATCCCTGGAGGAATTCCTGTAAGAATCCCCGAAAGAATCTCTGGAGGAATCCCTGGAGGAATTCCTGGAAGAACCCCTGGAGGAATTCCTGGAAGAATCCCTGGAGGAATTCCTGGAAGAATCCCTGGAGGAATTCCTGGAAGAATCCCTGGAGGAATTGCTGGAAGAATCCCTGGAGGAATTCCTGGAAGAATCCCTGGAGGAATTCCTGGAAGAATCCCTGGAAGAATTGCTGGGAAGAATCCCTTGAGGAATTCCTAGAAGAATCCCTGGAGGAATTCCTGGAAGAATCCCTGGAAGAATTCCTGGAAGAATCCCTGGAAGAATCCCTGGAAGAATCCCTGGAGGAATTCCTGTAAGAATCCCTGAAAGAATCTTTGGAGGAATCCCTGGAGGAATTCCTGGAAGAATCCCTGGAGGAATTCCTGGAGAATTTTTTAGGATATTCCTGGAATAATTCCTGAAAATTTCCTGGAGGAATTCTTGGAGAAAATCCTGGAGGAAACTGGAGAAATTCTTGGAAGAATTCCTGAAGGGATTCCTGGAGGAAATCCTGAAGGAATTCCTGGAGGAGTTCCTGGAAGAATCCCTGGAGGAATTCCTGGAAGAATCCCTGGAGGAATTCCTGGAAGAATTCCTGGAGGAATTCCTGGAAGAATCCCTAGAGGAATTTCTGGAAGAATCCCTGGAGGAATTCCTGTAAGAATCCCTGAAAGAATCTCTGGAGGAATCCCTGGAGGAATTCCTGGAAGAATCCCTGGAGGAATTCGTGGAAGAATCCCTGGAGGAATTCTTGGAAGAATCCCTGGAGGAATTTCTGGAAGATTCCCTGGAGGAATTCCTGGAAGAATCCCTGGAGGAATTCCTCTAAGAATCCCTGGAGGAATCCCTGGAGGAATTCCTGGAAGAATCCCTGGATTGAATTCCTGGAAGAATCCCTGGAGGAATTTCTGGAAGAATCCCTGGAGGAATTCCTGGAAGAATCCTTGGAGGAATTGTTGGGAGAATCCCTAGAGGAATTCCTGTAAGAAACCCTGACAGAATCCCTGGAGGAATTCCTGGAAGAATCCCTGGAAGAATTCCTGGAAGAATCTCTGAAAGAATCTCTGGAGGAATCCCTGGAGGAATTCCTGGAAGAATCCCTGGAGGAATTCCTGGAAGAATCCCTGGAGGAATTTCTGGAAGAATTCCTGGAGGAATTACTGGAAGAATCCCTGGAGGAATTCCTAAAAGAATTCCTGGATGAATTTCTGGAAGAATCCCTGGAGGAATTCCTGGAACAATCCCTGGAGAAATTCCTGGAAGAATCCTTGAGGAATTGTTGGGAGAATCCCTAGAGGAATTCCTGTAAGAAACCCTGAAAGAATCCCTGGAGGAATTCCTGGAAGAATCCCTGGAGGAATTACTGGAAGAATCCCTGGAGGAATTCCTGGAAGAATCCCTGGAAGAATTCCTTGAAGAATCCCTGGAGGAATTCCTGGAAGAATCCCTGGAGGAATTCCTGGAAGAATCCCTGGAGGAATTCCTGGAAGAATCCCTGGAGGAATTCCTGGAAGAATCCCAGGAGATATTCCTAGAGGGACCCCTGGAAGAATCCTTGAGGAATTCCCGGGGAATTCCTGGAGGAATTCTCGGGGGAATTCCTGGAGGGATCCTCGGTAGAATTCCTGGAGGAATTAACGGTGGAATTCCCGGTAGTGGACTAGTGGACCTCCTAGTATATATCCTAGGAATTGCTAGACGGATCCCCGAAAAAGCTCCTCCGGTGGAACACTTGCAGGATTTCCAATGAAACTCCAAGATAAAATGCCAATGGAACTCTTGCAGTGGATTTCTCGGAGAAATCTCCGATAGAACACTCCTGGGGGATATTACAAGCAAAATCTGGAGTAATTGCTAAAGCTACTACTGGAGAAACTCCCGAAGAAACTTTTGAAACAGACTCGGAAAAAGAAAACTCTCAAACGCTTCAGGAAGCTTCTAAAGTACTGTTGGAGAAATTCCCGAACAAATTCATTGAAAAAATCACAATGATTCTTTTGCATGAATTACCGAAGGATTTCCTAGAGTAATTCTCTATTAAACTTCTGGAGAATTTAACGATGAAAACTATGTGGGATTTTTTAAGAACCCTTCGCATTAATTATTGAAGGAACTACGGGATACATTCCCGGAAAACTTTTGAAAAAATCCTGAATGAGCTCAACGAAAAACTTTTGAGGAAACTACTAATTAAATTTACATATGAAGTATTGGAGAAATTCTAAAAAAAAACTTCTGATCCTGAACCTAGAGGATCTCCTTGAGTTCCGGGAATGTCTGCAAAAAAAAAAAACTAAGAATTTAAAATGCAACACATTGATCACGGTCTCAAAACTCTTGTTATTCGAAGCGTCTTCCGGAGGAGTTCCAATTGGAATTTATGGGGAAATCACCTAATTCAAAACAGGGAATTCCTACTGAAGGAATCTCAGAAGGGTTTCCCGTTATGAAAAGCCCATGAAATGCCGGAAGAATTCCAGAACGAGTTCCTTCCTACAATCACTGTCATTGCCACAGAAAAGTTCACGAATAACCACACAAATAGTGATCGGTTTCCGGATGAAATTTCACAGTTTCCGCAAATAATCCATGTTTTTAGTAAGCACACCAGCAGCCGCTGCGATTTCCGATATTAAATTCCAAATTCCTGCAATGATTTATGCAGTCCGGCTGCTGAAATCAGATTCAAATAAATATTGATTTCGATTGAGATTCCTTATCCGCGATTAAATTCCATCACCAATGTAAACAAACGCACAACGCAACGCAGCATTGTGGGCAGTGTTTGCGTCAACGCATCCGTCTGCGTTTTAGTACATTGACGGATCCGTTAACGCTGAAGTCGAAGTCGAAGTCGACGCAGCATTGTGGCTCCCGCTTTACCAAGGCTGATGTTGGTTCGCAAGTGACAAGAGTGAACGCGGTTGGGTGACGCCTGGAGTTGTTGCTACGCAAGCAGGGATGCTAACATTGTCTGCTTGACAGTTCGCATCACATTCAAATGCGCTAATCGCCTGCTGTGATCATTCTCTTTATCACAGTTTTATTCAGTACATCTTATATCTCACAGAATCGATGTTCCACGATAATTCCGAACTGATATTCGTAATAATATGTGACTCTGGTGGTGGTTTCCGTAGTAAGAAAGTGTGTGAAAAACGAATTTTACCGTGAAAGTTGTGAAAATAGGTGCAGAAAACCAGCGCGCCTCAAAAATAGTTATTTGTTTGCAGAAAATTTTTATTCGAGAAAAACAAAAAATGATTGTTTATTCACCTGATCCCCCATAAACGGCCTACCCGATTGTGCCTTTATTTAGCCTGCAGTAATATGGATGAAATTATCATGGTATGTATCATTCTGACGAAAATATTGATTTTGCGCTGGGAAAAAGTTACAAATTTCAATATGGCAGAAGCGGCTTCCCAGAAAAAAAGTGCGTTTGGCGATAAATCTATCAACTCATTATCAGAGCCTGTATGAGTGTAATCGGTCGTGTTATTACCATATTAAGATTGTAATAAGCCGACTTCTGGTTTCCACTACTCTTTTTGAGATGGCGCTCAGATCGACCATAAACAGCATTTCACTATGGTCGCCTATGAATGGCCAAAATATGCAAATAGTAATATGGGGTCGTACACAAATTATGTCACGCCCTTAACGTGACGACCCTTACAAAAAATATTGAGGTTCCATTCAAAAAGTTTGGCATAGGGGGGAGGGGTGTTTGAAAAAGGTTGATTTTTGCGTGACATAATTTGTGTATCACCCCTATTTGAACGGCTTCAAATTGATCATATTTTATTGAAAGGACATTTATTTGAGATGAAATTTTGAAAAGGCGTATTATGAACCAACGAATACTTCAATATCTTATGCATTTGAGTCATGGTTAGGGATGGCGGTAGTTTTAGCCACCTAATATAACATAGTGCATCTTCTGGCATGAAATCCACGCAGTGAATACTCCTGCAAGGTTCATTTTAAAGAGCTCTTGACAACCGCCATAAAGCGTTTTATAAATCAAACAGGTTGCTTCATGAGTAAGTCGTATGAAATTTTTTTTCGTGCTTTATAGGACGCTTTTAGTATTCAATAAAACTTATACCGATGGCATTATCGACGACCACATTTATAACGGTGACGAAAATAAATTCAATCAGCTCTGAAAATGTTACTTGGGAAGCGTGGGTCCCGAGATGACCTTGCCTTGAGCTAAAAATATCTTTAATAAAGACAAAAAAGCCCTAATTAATCCACCTAGCGGTGATGACGGCTTTCTCGTGCCTCCGCAAAACCATTTCAACAAAACTCAAGGTACATGTTGATGAATATCGCACTTCCATACGTTTAACAAAAATCCATTTCATGGTTATTCAATAACATGTTTTATTAGATCAATTACAGCTTAATAACAGGAAATTTGTGAACTTGTTATTGTTGTGTTATTGTTCACATGTTTGTACATTCTCTATAGTAGAATAATGACTAAACTTGTTCTACAACAAAATATATTATTGAAAAGATATCTTGTGGATATATCTCAAATACTTGAATATAACAAAATAAGATTACCCAACAAAACAAGTTATTGAAATGATATATTTTGATAAGTTAACAATAACAAATTATGATATAAAAACAGGCTATGTGATTCTGTTGTTATAAGTTTGTTTTCCTCCTCAGCTCGGGTAAACTTGAAAAAAAGCCGCTCTCTTGTATTTTGAGCCGCTATTTTGTATTTAGGCCCACAATCTTGGATATTCTGGCCGCCATGTTTGAAACTTAGACTTCTTCTCCATACCAAATGTACCCATACTGCATGGCTTAAGAGCCTGAATCTCCATTAAATAACCGCCATCTTGAACTTGGAGCCGCTATCTTGGATTTTAGACCTTCATCTAGGATATTCTAGCCGCCATTTTTGGACTCCGGACCGGACATCTGCGCCATATCAAATATATAAATATTTCATGATTTTGGAGCCTTAACAGCCACCATCTTGAATTTTTTTGACGCCATATTGGATATTCTGGTCCAGGGATCTTGAATTTTAGGCCGGGCAGGTCTACCGGTCCTGGTCCGGATCACTGAAATGGCCATAACTCCGAAACGCCTTGACCGATCTGGGCCATTTTCAATAGCAAACAATGCGGTAAAATTCTCGATTCGAGCTATAATCCGAAAAATCTTTTTCGTAAAAATCGTTTTTTGAGTGAACATGTAGCCTTTCCAGTACACTTAGTGTACGAGAAAGGCAAAAAAATTCTCTTTAAATTTCTGTCTAGCTTTGCTGGTTCTCGCAGGATTTCACCTTAACTCAGTGCCAAGGAGTCTGCATGATATCTGCCTGGAACTTATTGTTTCTTAAGTTTCTTTCATGTTTTCCCTTTCTGAAATGTCTACCACAGTTAAATCAAATTCCTCCGAAATATTTATCCAAAACGGTTTATGAGGAATACATCCCACGGTTTCTGCTGATTTTTTTTTGCGGTGATAGGGTAAAAGCACTAGATTTCGCCCCCCCTAAAACATTGAACTATCCAAAGTATTGAGTTTCAACATATATTTCCGATAATATCTATGTTTCATTGGTGATTCTTGCCAATTATCCTTCAATCAGCGGTAACCCAGCTCAAAAGTACCATTAAATAAAGATTTTATTCATTAAAATAACAATTTTTAATATTGATTTGTGATTTATCTTCGCCACCTCCGCTTTAATTTTCGCCTCCTACAGCTGCCCATAAATTTTAAAATTTTATTGAATACGAATTATCCCGGCAAGCTAAGTAATGTCTTCTGTGTTTTTGGGTTATACAAAGCAAACTCCCATCTGGAAAATCAAGAAAAAATGATTTTCCTGTATGCATATTATTCACCTCCTTGAGTTTAAATTAACGTGGAACAATTCGTCATTGAAATAATCTTCATCATCAAAATTTTAAAAGCAGTTTTCTCGTTCAAAACTAAAGATTTTGCAACGAAAATATATTCACTGTATTCCATAATCATTTATTTGATTTACTGCGAAAAAACTGCTTTCCGATTTCGGAAAAATGATGACGAATGCTTGAGCCTTAACAGAATGAAACAATACATGCTTAGATCAATAGATAGATTGTAAAGCGCTATTTTCAGTTCAGAAGGAATTTTTCGGCCTATCTTGATGCATGGGAAATTCCTTGCCTGAATCGCCCAAGAAACCGTTTTTCTCCGTGTCACCGTGGAAAGTTTCTGCCAGGAATCGGTCAAGAAGTTTCTTGAGCGATTCCTTTCAAACACCAAACTAGGCTTAAAGTAGAAAACATGGGCAACTAACAATTACGCATTACGCATGAGGTACGTACATAAATTACGTCACGCTTTGTGTGGTGAAGAGGGTGGTCTGCTGACGTCCCATGCAAAAAATTAGAATGGAAGGGATGATTTTGAAATGGATTTTTTTTTTGCATTACATAACTTAAGGGGTGACTTGTAAACCTAACTCGATAATTTTATTTATGTTATGAGTTTTTCCGCTAAAATCTAATAAATGGCTCTTAAAGAGGATAGAAATAGGGTTCTAATGCAACTTTAATTTTAAAATTTGGTCGACTCAATTTTGAATTACACGGAAAACAATTTTTCGTACAGATTTAGGAAAAACATATAAGTTTAGGTAAACTTTTTATACTAAAAATTTCAAACGAAATTTGTGAAAAGTACCTACGAATAAAATCTAACTCTTTATCTTTCGATAAAGTCTAAGAACGACTGGATTAACTGAAACATGACTGAGATATGACCGAAAAAACATTTCCATGTTTTTCAGGGGGTGACACCAAACTTTTGCACGGGAGTGTAGGGGGAGGGGGGAGTATGGCCGAGCGTTACGCCCCCAGGGAGGGGGGGTTGAAAAATGTCGATTTCAGCGTTACGTAATAAATGGATGCTGCCTTATAGAACACGACGGTTCTACGTGGAACGTTCGTCCCACGAACAGTCCCAAAAATCGCCCATTTTGCCATCACACCTGACTTCACAGTCAAATGTGTTAAAAGTGACAGATTGGCACGTGCTTCTCCGGCTGCCTCGCTCGCATTTCATTTTCGCTCCCTAGTGGTTTCTGCTTTTAGTAGTGTTGCATGTACGTACACGCTGCATTACACGAACACCACTTGAGTTACTGGTTGAAAATAGTAAACAAAGATCAGCTGTTCCCAGCAAATCAAATGGGCATATTTTCAACCAGTAGATTTGAATTAGTGTTCGTGACACCGCGCTGCGAAACCACTCTTCCTTTTTTGCAACGATGGCAAGCAAGGAGACTAATTTGACGAGGATCGTTGAAAATTGCGTTTAAAGTTGGGTGTCGAATTGACCTTCAAATTCAGTAGCCAAAAATCACAGAAGACACGCCCGAGTTCAGTACGAGAAAGAGAGAATGGATTTCGCCAGGTGCGAAAATTGGAAACTTAAAATTTTGTGCTCTAAATTTCGCCACCTATAAAAATAGCTAAACATTGATAAAGTTCATCAATTTAGCTGAATAAATTACCAGCTGTGTATTCCTAAGACTTGTATGATTATCAATGTTCATTGTTTTGGGTTGGAAGAGTTGATTTTGTATGTCTTCCCAGGTTCTGATTATCGCTACTGTTTGCATTGCCTTGAAAAAAACATACATCATTGCCATGACTATTTCACCTTCGCTAATTCGATAGATTAAGTTATTGGTTTTGTGGAATATCTTGGGAATATCATTAGTGCACAAGATTGATTTTTATTTACTCTCTCAGATACGTTGAAAACAAACAACAATCTACCTAATTAATCACAAAAACTACGAATGTTTTATTAGGGGGGCGAAAATTAGGGAGGGGGCGAAGACTAGTGCATTTACCCTACTCCAAATATTTTTGAAGAGGTATTGCCAAGATTCAATCCAGACTACCAAGCACAGTTTCTACTTGCAAGATTTTATATGAGTTTTCTTCAAAAATATCCCATATACTTGGACTCGACATTTCTTCTATGAATTTGCCCACGAAGTTCTTCCTGGTATTTTACTCCGAGTTTCTTTCGAAACATCGTCTGGGATTGCTTTGAGTTTTCCTCATTTGAAGTGAAAGAATTCCCCTTTCAAATGATTAGAGATGATCCCAGTAGAAATTAAAATGAAATCCCGAGGAAAAAAAATGAAACTCCGAGAGAAGCCACTAAAGCTGTTGAGAGCACTTCCCGGGAAGAACTTCGGTAGACAAACCGGAAGGAACTCCAGAAGAAAACTTAGAAAAACCAATAGATGAATTCTCGAAAAAAAAAACATGAGCCAAGTCCTTGAAATGATTCTTGAAAACGTTAAAAAGGAACCCCAGCAAAAAGGCCGGGAGAGTCTGGAAAAAAAATCGGGAGGAACTTTCGAAGGAATCTCGAGAGAAACCTCTCCAAGTTCTTTCTGGGTTGTTTAACGGTTTCAAATTTGATTTGAACCCGATCTTTGCTTTTTATAACTGTCATACAAGCTGTCATAAAACTTAAATTGAATCTTGGACTGGTACATCCCAGGAAAATCTATGGAAAATTCATGAGAAATTTTGGAAAAATCTTCTTACACAAAACCTCGGAAAAGTTTCTGCATGAGAAATTCCTGAAGGAGCTCTACGAGGCATCCAGGAAAGAACACTGAAAGAATTATGAAAAAAAGTCATCGCTCATCTCCACGAGTCATCCCGCGATGCACTATATTGTAACATTTGAAAGAACATCGGAAAAACTTCAAGGAAGATTCCGTCCCATTCACAAAAAAAATAATAAATAATAAAGGAAGTTTACAGCGATCTCTTTTTTATTTATATTTTATTCGTGAATTTTAATCAAATCTAATTTTCCACAGTTTAACCAAAGTCCAAATTTTGTCTTTGGTTTTACAGCGATCACCATTTTCTTCTGTCGCCGGCTTGATCGACGGCCGGTCGACAACATACCAGATCTTCACCATACGGTAGATCCTACAGACATGCCGTAAATACTCGATCCCATTTTTATTAAATTTGAAGAGACTTTACCCTGAAGACCAATATCATATAGATCACACTACAATATATGACCTTTCTCGGATGGTGGTTTTACCACTTTTGATTTATGAACTAAGGCTTTTAGTAAAAACTTTCACTTGAATCACTAGTTAAAATGAGGAAAAAAACACTTCACTATTACTTCACATTTGCAAAGGAAAAACTAAAAATAAATGAAAATTCCGAAGAAAAACAAGGAAAGACGAACAAATTTCTTTCAATTCCACTGCTTTGCTTATCTTCAGACAAGTAAGCCTATTTCTTCTGCGAATTACAGATTTCATAGCACTCAACACTGAAGTAGTCTATAAGTCGCAGACGAAATAGGCCTATCTGTTCGAAGATAAGCAAAATAGTGGAATTAAAAGCATCCTTTCTAGTTTTTGAAATGTTTTAATTTATTTGTTTTCCAAAAGTGAAGTGATAGTGAAGAGTTTTTTTTTAATTTCTACTAGTGATTCAAGAGTTCGGTTCGGGTGCCGTAGTGATTAGACGCTGGAGGTGGCTCGCTGCGGCCAGTTCCAGTCAAGTTTTGTGTCGTCGCGTCGTCGAGCGGGAAAAACAGTTCGGTTCGGGTGCCGTAGTGATTAGACGCTGGAGATGGCTCGCTGCGGCCAGTTACAGTCAAGTTTTGTGTCGTCGCGTCGTTGAGCGGGAAAAACAGTTCGGTTCGGGTGCCGTAGCGATTAGACACTGGAGGTGGCTCGCTGCGGCCAGTTCCAGTCAAGTTTTGTGTCGTCGCGTCGTTGAGCGGGAAAAACAGTTCGGTTCGGGTGCCGTAGTGATTAGACGCTGGAGATGGCTCGCTGCGGCCAGTTACAGTCAAGTTTTGTGTCGTCGCGTCGTTGAGCGGGAAAAACAGTTCGGTTCGAGTGCCGTAGTGATTAGACGCTGGAGATGGCTCGCTGCGGCCAGTTCCAGTCAAGTTTTGTGTCGTCGCGTCGTTGAGCGGGAAAAACAGTTCGGTTCGGGTGCCGTAGTGATTAGACACTGGAGGTGGCTCGCTGCGGCCAGTTCCAGTCAAGTTTTGTGTCGTCGCGTCGTTGAGCGGGAAAAACAGTTCGGTTCGGGTGCCGTAGTGATTAGACGCTGGAGGTGGCTCGCTGCGGCCAGTTCCAGTCAAGTTTTGTGTCGTCGCGTCGTTGAGCGGGAAAAACAGTTCGGTTCGGGTGCTGTGTTAGCCGAGGCAGTGTGAATTGCTGTGGCGATGCCAGTCGGTGGCCAGATGCTGCTTTTAGCCCCGTCGATTAGCAGAATATAATCGCTGGACACTTGGATTGACAGCTATCGGTGAGCTCGTTCCATATTATTAAAATAACTAACAGTATACGATATAAACATTGAACAAATTTCTCGTTTATCTGCCCAACGAATATTGAAGAGTTCGAGTGTTTGATGGGATTTCGTCCGGGTGCCGGTGTCGCGCGCTTTTGCTTCGGTCGTTCGATTTTTCTTTTTCCCTATTCGGAAATGAGCATTTCGCGTCTTTTGTAGCAACACTAAATGATCACCTGGCGTGGGTGATCAGTTGTTTGCTTCTCATATGAAGTAAACAATAGTGCGTCAGCTTGTATCGTGTGCAGTTCGTGTCACTTGCAGTTAAATATTTGGCGACTAGCTTCCGCGGTTCGATTCGAAATATTAAGTGACCATCTGACGTGGGTGATCGATTGTTTGTTTTCCGCGTAAAGCAAACAATAGCGCGGCAACCAGCATGACACGAAGGTCATATTACTTATCAAAGTGAATCCAGACCCAACGATACCTTTCCTACTAACAAACACTCCTTCCTGCAGCCTTTGGTGGAGTCGCAGCGGTAAACGCGGGCCTTCACTTAACAAAGGTTGTTACTAATATTCCCTTCCTCTTCCAACCTGACTGCAAGGACGTGGCCGGCGCCGTTATTGTACCGTTAAAGAGAGTCTCTGAAGCGTGCACAGTGAGAATATTGACCACTCCCAGTCAATTATTCAGTTGATTCATTGTGCAACTGTCATTGGTTCGGGTCAATCACGGAATAGCAACCATAGATGTGTGCAGTCAGTGTAAGCTAAGCTAAGCTAATTTCTACTAGTGATTCAAGTTGCTGAATTGGTTGCAATCACGATTCACAAGCCATCATTGCAGCATTCCTGGTTGGGTTCGATAAGTCTATTTTCAGCTGGTGGTGGTCTAACACAAAGAAGACACCGGAACCGGAGGAGCTACACATTCTCGGAAGATGACCCCAAGCGTGAAGAATTGATTCTGAAAACAGCGTCACTGCCAGCCAGGGCTTTGAACAACAAAGAGCAACACCAGCTAGCTAGCAGCAACGACAGTATCAAGTAGACCCTGACTCCCATCGGCAAGGTGTGAGCTCTAGGATGGGAACGGGGTTCTTAGGGTCTGTGTCAATTGGGAAATTGAAATTAATTTTCACTTAAATTTGACAGTTCGGTAATTATTTCCTTAGGAGAACTGACAAGTTTGAATGTCGAACTGTCAAATTTAAGTAAAAATTAATTTTAATTTCCCAATTGACACAGACCCTTAGAACTCGGTACAAATCAGAGGTAGGAGGAGAATAGAACCCGGGTAGAGGTGAATGGCAAACCAAAAACAAAAGAATAACAAATTTTATTGTTATAACTAATTTTGCCATTCATGAGTTCTCCATGAAGAGCTTGAAACAACATGTCAATAGCATATTATGATATCATATCAAAATATGACATTCGCTTGTCATTTATAAAGTTTCTGAGAATAACTACTGAATGTCTTATTTTACTATCATAACAAATTTTGTAATTGGTGAGATATTGTTGACCTCTTACGAGTTTGATGTACTACAGTTTGGCACTTATCAAGAACAACATAATGACAAAATTTGAATGTTGGTTATTTTAATGGTAGCTTTTGATATTTGTTTGCAATTACTTTCCATCCAAAAACATATAAGTCTTCATTTTGTTATTGGATTAAACAACTTAATATACCCTCCTTTTGGTTGACAGGCGAATAACTAATTTTGATATTGTTCTATTTTCAATAACTCAATAATGGCATATTTTGCAATTCTCAACCTTATTTTTTTTTGTTCATGGTTTGCCATTGTAATGTCAAAATTTGACATTCTTTAGTTATTTTATCGAACAATGTCAGTTATTATTTTTGCCCTTTTGTCACTTATTTCAAACAAACCAATGGCAAATTTTACCATTCAGTAATTCTTTTTGAATGGTAAAACTTGCAAATGTTCTGTAATTCTTTTCTGCCCGGGAATGTGGTCGATTGATTGACTGGGATTGGATGGGGACGTAACGTGACACCAACCGAGGAGGGCTGTTTTCGGAAGGAAATCCGATCGGAAGTCATTATAAAAAACTCCAAAAAGCGAAACGAAATGGTGTCAAACAGTCCTGCTAGTACTACTGAGATTGGTGGATGAGGAAATAAAAATTCGTGGAATGGAAATGGATCCTTTATTAACGAAAATTAGTTTGAACAATCTGGCTGTCTAATACAGGGGATAGACAAAATGATCGGGACAGGCAAAATTTTCACTTTTTAAAAAATGTTCAATTAGCTGTAACTTTTCGAAAAGTGCATCAAATATTTTCAATTTTTACTGTGAGTTCTTCAACTAGTTGTGTATCAGTGGACAAAATTTGGAAAAGATCGGACAATTCTTCACGAAGTTATAAAAAATTTTGAAAAAGGTAAAATTATCCGACAGTCAACTTTGAGCTGTTATATCTCCGGATTCAATGAACCGAATGCAATAAAATTTTGACCATTTATGACTTATATAATGAGTTATGAAAAACCATTACCTTAACTTAATATTCTTAACACGGAAGAAAATTATGACGATTAGATTATTTTTCAAATAAAACACCAAATTATCCAAAACATCAACATCGTTTCAAAATTCAATATGCAAATTATAGTTCATTTAGTTTCCCTCTAATTGACTTATATATAAATGCGTTTTGAAGGAAAGTAACAACATAGACGCCAATAAGTTGAAAAAGTAATGGGATGCATATTAAAAATAGACCAATTTACTAAAAAATCGTGAAAAAAATAAAATCGCTATAACTTTTTCGCTTGTTAATAAATTCAAGTTTAGTCAAATGTTTTCCAGAGTTCATTATATAAGTCTTGAATTGTCAAAATTTCATTGCAATCGGTTCATTGAATCCGGAGATATAACAGCTCAAAGTTGGCTATCGGATAATTTTATCTTTTTCAAAAATCTTTATGACTTCGTGAAGAATTGTCCGATCTTTTCCAAATTTTGACCACTGATACACAACTAGTTGAAGAACTTACAGTAAAAAATTTAGAATATTTGATGCAAAGTTCAGCTAGTTGAACATTTTTTGGAAAGTGAAAATTTTGCCTGTCCCGATCATTTTGTCTATCCCCTGTAGATTTAAGGCCGTTCTCCTCCCAAACGCTCATGACCATGCTGAAGTTGAAGGGTTCGATTCCCGGTTGGTTCAAGAACTATTCGTAATGGCAATTTCCTTGACTTCCTTGGGCATAGAGTATCTTCTTGCATGCCATATGATATACACCTGCAAAATGGCCATTGGCAGAGGAAGCTCTCAGTTAATAACTGTAAAAATGCTCATAGAACACTCAGCTGAGAAGCAGGCCTTGTTCTAGTTGGAAATTTACGCCAAGAAGGCGATAAGAACATTTATCCAGCAAGGCTCGTCAGTGTAAGTTGTCTGGAAAAATTTACAAATTGGACCCAGATCGACGAAAATATGAATATCACCGAAATTTTCATGTTCCTTAAGGGACAAAACAGCTTTTTGTTTTAAAATTCGTTTGGGATCCACTTCCGCCGAAATAGCAGCACGTGCTCAAGCCTTTTTTCGTAAATCGACACCGGTGAAGCGAAAAATCATGTCCCACATGTGATAAGAGCACTGCAACTGAACGACGGAAGGTGTGTCTCAACCCGTTTCAAGAGCATTATTTTTGGGGACCTTTTTCAAGATTTTTTTAAACTCAACGCTCTCTTTGCAAACAAGACGGGGACGGGCGGTGGCAATGGTTCTATTTTCTTTGCAAATGGTGAAGTCGTCGGGGACATCAGCGTATGAAAGCCATTGCAAATATTTGCACTGCAATCCAGTATGTGACGCGGGGTCTTTTTCCGGTCGCCGTCAGTTGGTGACGGTCGCGTCGATGGTCGTCGGTGATATTAGACACTGACAAGAGCGGGAATTTATATCCCAGTTTTTCACGATTCGGAGCAAGATTTTAAAGTGCTTGTTAGTTTTATTTTTCACGTTGTTTCTAGGAAATGGTAGGAGGATCAACTAGATTGGATTGAAATGGTAAGAGTGTACAGATGGTGAAGCGAGTATTTGCTTTCCAATTATGGATTTGAGACGTGACTGTTTCTGGAATTGAGTTGGCATGTATCCCGTTTCAGTTGCTTGACTTTCCAGTTGACGAAGCAAACCGAACATCGTCGAACCACTGACTGCATCGATAACGAGGATTATTTCGATATACAGTAACAGATTGTTGAAATCATTGCTGATAATTTCTGATGGTTACCTTGAAAGCATACATATGCAAGGCGAAAGAACATTTTCTCTACCGTAGGGAAATACTTTCAAGTCTGAATCATGCAATTACTCCATCATCCGACTCGCATCGTATTAGAGCAAATCCCCATGGAAGCGACGACGGTGATGCTTTCACCTTACATAGCGCAGAAAGCTGTGGCGTTGCTTTGATTTTACCTTCCAACACGTTGTACCTACAAACATCTAGGTTCTAGGTAAAGAGAAACCGGCTCAGCTCACCTGCAAGCACATAATCTCTCTCGGCAACATCAAACCATATCTGCCACGTGTAAAATTGCGCCACGGTTGCGTTGTTATGCTTAGGGAAAGTTGGAATGAAATGAACATTCTAAGAAAATTTTGTGATTTGCTTTGAATTACATAAAAAAAGTTAAGCTAGTGGTTAAGTAAGTTTAACGAAAAAAAATCCTTATTAATATCGCTTGAGCTTGCTAGAGCTTGATTGACCGCCCATAGATGCTATTCCAGTATCGCCAGACCAGCTACACTCACGCAACGAGCCAATGAGATGTCTGCCGGGGACTAGCAGGCATCTTCAGTGTGTGAGCGTTGGTGATCTTCTATTTTTAGGCGACAATGGCGCCTGCCTGCCGCGTCAGGTTGCAAGTCAATGTGGGGAAGGGGTAGGAACTGATGATGGCAATCGTTTGTATCAACATCAGACCGAACATACCTCTGCGTCTGCACAATCTCATGCGGAAATCGCAGTGTTGGTGGGATATGGTTGGCAGAGGGATTACTAGGCATTGGTGCGTGTATGCCAGCTGTAAGGTGATAAATAAGTTCAATTATTACTTAGAAGCTAATGCGGCACAGTTCGCTTGATTGCATAACTTGTATGTGTTATCTGATAGATTGACACTGTGCTGTGAAAGATAGAAGGAAGGGAAACGGCTTTTCAACCGTTTTTGGTTCTAGTGATGTCTATTAACATATAGCCATATGTAGAAAGGGGAGTAGATAGGAAGATACAAAGTAGGAGGAAGGGGACGGGGCCAGGGATTGAACCCAGGACCATCTGCATTCGAATAAGAAACGGTAGCCACTAGACCACCAATATAGATGTAAAACTCCAACGTAGTGCTGTCATGGTAAAATTAGAGCAAGTAATCTGAAGGCCGGCTCCAGAAGCACGTTATCCTCCATTTGGGACATTTATGTCATAAAACTAGTACGCCCACATAGAAAATCTGTATCTACAAAGATCGATTTCTCGTCATCGATTTTCTCTTCACATTATTCCCGAAAATACGAGCAGTAGTTGAATAGGGTATCGCGCCACTTGGGCGGTGGCTTCTATATTTGTCTGTTTTCCACTATAACTCAGTCAATTTTGAACCAATTGAATTGAAATGTTGTACACAGGTAGATACTATACCTATCTTACCACATTCCAAAAGTTGTGTCAATTGGTTCAAATTCGACTGACTTATAGTGGAAAACAGACGAATATAGAAGCCACCGCCCAAGTGGCACGATTCCCTATATATTTTTTTTAGTTTTTCGTTTATTTTGGAGACTCGGGCGCCACACGGGCATAACTGATCCGAAATCATTTGTCATTTTTACATTGATTTTACATTTTTCAATTTTTTACTGTCTTAAATACTATGTAAGTTTGGGAAGCCTAAGTACTCGCAACTGTTTCGAAGCTAGGGATTACAAAAAAAATAAAATTGGGAAGGAGAGATTCAGGAGATCTAAACTAAAGGATTTGCTAACTTCAATTGTGATTACGGCGCAGTATTGGTTTCCTCTCCTCTTCTGTTTGGTCGCCTTCTCGGCCCTCTCCAGGACAGTGCGGATTAAATCCCTCGTCGACTATTCCTTCCGAAATCCGAACAGTAGCAGTGACAGTCCATGCACTCCTTCTGTGAACAGCTCCACCCTGTTAAGGGCCTGTCCATAAACTACGCACGGTGTGCCAAAAACCGTTATTATCAAATAAAAATGTCCACCAATTTGGCACCCGTCATTCGAAAGATATACTATCCTAGTATCTTCTCTGAAAATTTGAAAATCTTTCATCGAGGGAAATTGAAGTTTTTGCCATTTGAGCATATTGCGTTATTTCTATGGAATTTTCATATATGAGTAAATATGCACATGTCGTTGTTCTACGGCTATTTATGATTTCAACAAATATATGCACATTAGTTTTTCAAATACTTTTCAACATGTATGATATCCAAGCAAAGTTTCTGCAAATTTGACAACATTTTGTTAGAGGAATCACAAGTTACAGTAATTTGAATAGCTTACTCTGATATCCCAACATATTTCCCTTATATGTTACCTATAATTCAGTTACTTACATATAAGTTTCAAACTCGTATATGTCATCAAAACATTTTTTTTTAGCAATTTGTATTGAATATACGTGATTGTTGGACATATATGCGATATGTTGCGATATATTGCTGGGTTTGATAATCACGCTGGCTTAAGAGTTTAGGACATTTATAAAATAATTTGAAAAAGTGTTAGGAAGAAAATCTACCACATGTTTAAAATATTTTCTAGTGTATTATAAAAGAGTAAAAATGTGTCTTTAACATGGATAACCGATCTTTTTTAAAATAAAAAAAAATATTTCATCAGATAATTGGAGTTATAGCTTATGGTATTGGGTGTCAACTCCAATTTATCAACAATTACGTGAGATTATGAGATTATCATATTTATACCCTTAAACAACTGCCATGAGGTGTTTGAAATTGTAACAACATATATATTAGCATGGGTAGAAATAGACATTTCACTCCTGCACGCTTTTTGAGTTCCATTTTGGCCCCATATCAACTGTGCAAAATTTCAGCACGATCGGAGAAAATATATTTTAGCGCCAGCCGTTTTAAGTTTTCATACAATTTACTATGGGAAAAATCACCTTTTCAAAGAAAAATCGCCACAGGTGGCCCCTTAATCCATAAAAATTAAATTGATGAATGATTTCTGTAGGAAATTTGACGAGGAATCAACCCTCTAAACACCGCAAATCGATCTAAGGCATGTGGAAAAAGATATTGACTGAAAACCGAATAGCATGGCAACGCCGTTTATAATGTAAGGATTAACAATAAATAATAATATATCGTCATTTTATTGATCGGGTAAGGCTTTATGTTTCTTTTAACGAACATTACATCGCTTTGTGGTTTTCGGAGATCTGAATTCTCGTGAAGTTTTCTTCAGAGATCACATCATTCAATTTTAGGGATCAAAGGTCGTTTTTCTTTGAAGAAGTAAATTCTTCTCATTCTAAATAGTATGTACATTTAAAAAAGACGGGCGCTAAAATATAGTTTCTTTGATTGAGCTGAAATTTTGAACAGTTGATATGAGGGCAAAATGGCCCTCAAAAAGTATACAGGAACGAGAGTTTTACCATTTTTTCCCATATAACCGTGTCCCAGACTAATACATATGGAACAATACATATAATCCTGGGTTTTACATTTAGATTGAAAATTGCATAAACAATTTATATTAATTTTCCTATACTTCAAAATGATTAGCTATTGTGCTTCTTGTCGTATCTAATTCAAAGTTATCTCTTTGTTCAGTAAACGGAATATAATACTTTTTTTAAACTTCCGATCATTAGAAACTGTGCATTTACATAGCATTTCAAGTACAATTTAATAACACATAATAAATCACAATAATAATACATAATAAATCTATTAGACTTTATAAATTATCACTTATTTATACATAAAATCGTACGTATATAAACGTACGCAAGGATTTCTTATCATTGATAAAATTCCAGTCGTTACATAGCTCAGATCCAGCTCGTAAGAAGATACTCGAAAGATACACTTTTTAAATTTATTTTACAAACGTCTTAAGCTCCCATACCATTGTGATTATCAAACCCATCAATAGAATGGTTTGCAACTTATCGCATATTGGATCAAAAATCACGCATATTAAATACTAATTTCTGAAAAGGATAACATTTTTGCTCTGATGACATATACGGGTTTGATAGTCGCATGGAAATAATTGGATTATAGCGATTATAAGTAATATTTAGGGAAATAGAGTAAATTATTCAAATAACTGTAACTTGAGAGGAATCTTAAAGGAAGGAATTTAACAAAATGTTGTCAAATTTGCAGAAACTTTGCCTAAATATCATACACGTAGGGTAGTGTTTGAAAAACTAATGTTTAGTTGGGTTGAAATTATAAATAAATGGCCATAGAACTACGATATGTGCATATTTAGTCATATAAGAAAATCCTATAGAAATAACGCAATATGCTCAAACGACAAAAACTTCAATTTCCCTCGATGAAAGATTTTCAAATTTTCAGAGTAGATACTAGGATAGTATATCTTTCAAATGACGGGTGCCAAATTGGTGGACATTTTTATTTGTTAATAACGGTTTTTGGCACACCGTGTACGTAGACTCTCAGGGGGAGGGGGGACGGGGGGTCTGGCCAAAGTCTACGCTCCATACAAATTTCAAAAAAATTGTATTAACAAAAGTCTACGAGGGGGGAGGGGGGGGTCTGAAATGACCGAAAAAAAGTCTACGTAGGTTATGGACAGCGCCTAAGGGGCTGTCCATAAATCACGTGGTCATGTTGGGGGGGGGGGGGGGGGGGGAGGCGTTGGCCAAAGAGCACGGTCCATACACAAATTTACTTTTTTTTTTGTACGACATTGGAAACCTGCCGAGCTTCCACACTATCTTCGTCTTCCTCACCATACGGTGGTGGTGGCCACGTCGTTGGGTCGTGT
>NC_085138.1:397949007-397974007 GCF_035046485.1 Aedes albopictus | reverse complement strand
GCATTTATAAAAGATTCTTGAAAGAATTTCTAAAGAATCCCCGGTGGAAAATTCTGAATTCCTGAAAATGTTTTCGATGAATTTCTCAAACGAACCCGTAGAAAAAAATTCTTTAGTTATTCCTGGTTGAGTTTTAGAAGAAACCAATGAAATTTTACCTAAAAGTATTCTTGGAGAAATTTCTGGACAAGTTCATGACGGAATCTCTGGAAAAAAATCTTAAAGAATCCCTGAAAGAATTTCTGAAAATGAATCACCGAAAGAGTTTCTGGAACAAATAATTACTGGATGTTACGGCCGAATGCCTGGAATTATTTCTGAAAGAATCGATGGACTTATTTTGGAAGAAATCAATAAAAAAATTCCTTAATTTTGGAATTCTTGGAAGAATTCATGAAGGAATCGCATAAGTAACTTTTCAAGAAATCTCCAGGGAAATTTCTAAAAAAGGCCTGGGCGGATTTCTAAAGCAAGTTTTCTAAGAACTTGTAAATGGACCTGAGGAAGATTTTATAAAAAAATCTTTGAAAAAATTTCTGGAAGAACCTTTGATTTGCTTAAAGAACTGTTGAAAGCATTTCTGAATATAATCTATGAAGGAATTTTTAAGAAACCCATGAAAGCTTTTGTGGAGAACTTTTTAAAGGAATTTTAACGAAACTTTCAAAGCAAATTCTAGAGGGAATTCTTGAGCTCCATGGAAAGTGTTTTCAAAAAATTTCAAAAGGAATTCTTGGAAGACTTTCCAAATGGAGTTCCTGCAGAATTTTGTAATGGAATTCAAATAGCAATATCGGAAGGAATCCAACAATGTTTCATAAAAAAGTACCCAGATTAATTTCTTGGAAACCATTAGAAAACTTAACTAACTTTAGAAAATTATTGAGGAAACTAAAATTTTCTAGGCAGGATTTCTTAAAATATACCTGGAAGATTTTCTGAAGGGATCACCATAGAGTTTTTGGGTGAATTTCTGAAGATATTCATGAGAAGCTAAAGAAATGCTTAGAAAAATATTGCCGAATAACTTTTAGAGGCATTTCATGAGGGATTTGTGGGGTTATCTTTGAATATATTTCTGAAGATATACCGAAACGAATTTCTGAAAAAATCCCCAACATATTTATTTTATTTGTAGGGGTTTCTGAAGGAATCCCTGGAAGAAGTTCCAATTTCCCAGAGTTTTATTTTACTTAAGGATATAAAAATGGAAAACTCACAAAGTTACTTGCTTTTACTAAATAAATGAGGCCCCAAAATATTTCAAAAGATTTCTCATATCTCATAAGTAGGAGAACGTATGAAGTCACAAACATTGTAATATGCACATGAATAGTTTTGGATGTTATAGGATAAATGTACCAATAGTCGTGCTATTAGTAGCTCCTTGTAGTAAAATAATTAAATAAAATTGATATAACCATAAAATAAAAAGTCTAAAAACGCTAATCGGTAGATTTTCATTTAAATTTGCTAGAAAAAATGTAAAAACCATCGTTTATTTCAGTTTTAACTAATAATTCACTTGCACCAACTATAGGTACATGGTTCCTATTGTGGTGGTAAAATTTTGGTTCCTATAGTGGTGCATCCAATTGAATTCTTATGGGACCCACCAGTGGAACACTACCACCACTATAGGTGCAAGGGAGTAGAAAATTTAAGGAAAATAATTGTTTAAAATAGGTTTTTTTGATATTTCCTGAACACGAAACTGAATTAATGTCATTAATTATGTATAATGCACCTATTAAAAATGTTATTTGCGAGCTTTTCGGTCAAAAACGTGCTAAATTGCCACTATCACCACTATTGGTACTACCTCCACTAAGGGAGCGTTTACCCTATGTTGAAAAGACGTTAAAAATTTGAGCATGTTTGGCATCCCTGGTTTAACTCCCTAGGAACCTTATCTATAATGAACAGAAGTTCATTATTCATATTTCAATTGAGTTGTCAATCTTTATATGCGGGCAACTTCTCGTGTATCAGCATCTTGTATGTGCCAACGATCAAACACAGATTTGGAACGTATTAGCTTGAAAACAACACCGGTGGCTAATATAATCCCAAGTTGTACACCAGACACTGATGTATGTGATGTCAGAGTAGCCGGAGAGAGACACACAACTACCTCAATATATTATTGTACCAAATGTACAGAAATAAATCAAAACAATCTGTGCATTTTAGCATCGTCCGACCCGCAATGCAACGGCTGTCCTGGCCTCAGTCAGCGAGATTCATCGCCATCGTCGTTGTCGACTCGGAACCTACAATGATAGTATGGGGAGCCTCCGCCAGAGTGAGTGAGTAGTGGCTGTGTAGAACCCCATCGCAAACCCCATTCAAATGGGCTGTAGCACTCAGGAGTGCGCTTAGATGTGAATGTACACTGAGATTTATTCCGACCATAAATCAACATCGGTTTTATTCATAGCACTGACCTGATGAAACTGGTTCCAATTATTTATTATCACATTCGCCGGCTGGTTATCAACAGAATCCATAGGCCATAACTGGTTAGCTGGTAGAATGTGTACGCAAAATAGCACACATTGTGCCCCAAGCTTCATGAATATCCAGAGGATTAAGAATAAACTGAATCTTCAACCAGTTTTAACCACAGCAATAAACACAGCAAGTATGATGATCGGATAAGTGGAATTAACGTATGTAGATGATAACCTAAAAAATCTGGTATCACCTCCATGAATTGTGTTTTTCACCATTTATTTCTGTCATTATTGCGGAAGGGTAATTTTTGCAGGAATTCCTTTTCGGTAAGAGTTCAGTAAGAATTCTGCTGAAGATTCCTCCGAGTATTATTATAGAATGTTTCTCTTTCCATATACTTCTTTGAAATTTTCTAAAGGAACTGCTCCAGGAATATTTTCGGTATTTCCATCAGTAGTTTTCTTTGGGCTTTCTTCAGGAATACTTCTGAAAACTTCTCAAGAAATTCTTTTAGGAATGTTTCCAAGAATTCCTCCAAAAATCTTTCCAACAGGTACAAATTTGGTCACAGTGATTTGGGGATTCTTTCAGTGATGCCTCTTGGGGTTTTCTTTGAAAATTTATTCCAGTTACTGTTTTTCAGAAATTATTGAAATTTCTCTAGGTTGATTCCTTCAAGGATTACTCCATAAATTTTGGAATTCTCTTAGATATTCAATAAAAAAAATCCTCTTGAAAGCTCTCAAGAGATTCTTGTGGAAAATCCTCCAGGGGTTTCTCCAAAAGTTCCTCCGTGTATCCATGTATGTAATCCGTGTACGTAATCCAGCAGAAACAAAATTCTGCTGCAAGTTTCTAGAGAACCACTGATGATTTTTTGATGAAATGAATTTCTTGAAAGAATCTTTGCGAGAATACTTAGAAGAACTGGAAAATACTTTTACAAGCGTTCATAGAAGAATTTCTTGAACGTTTTTTTTTTGGAAAATGTCAAGGAATAGATTCTGTAGTAATTGGGTTGTTTAGTGAATAAAATATTGCTATTTTCTATATCCTAATCGAAAAAGCTCATTTTTCTGAGTATATCGTGATTTTATTTCGACCCAATTCCTTCGTTTTGAAGGTTAAATAAACAAAACAAATTTAATTTCTGTGGATAGAATGACAGTTCATTCGATAAAATGACAGTTCGCCCCGAACAAAAAAACTTCCCCATACAAACTTTAAATGCATTTTAAAAATAGTTCCCGGCCACCAAAAAACTATAAAATTTTGGATTTCGACTAATTTTTGGACGGAGAATCGGATTATGAAATAACCTGAATACCCCTAAAGAACCCAATTCCTGCAAGAGTTGCTGAAAATTTCTTCGGAGAAATTCTCTTCCAAAGATTTCTTAAATAAATCCTTTTTTATAAATTTCATCAGTGGTTTTCTAAAAAAAATGCGGTAGGATTTTCTTTCTGCAGAATTTTGTTGAGAAATTTCTCTCTTCATGGTTTTTGTATAATAATCCAATCAGAAATTGTATCAGAAATTCTTATAAGAACTCTTCCAGAGGTATATCTATTTGTTCTTCCAAGGATTTCCTCAGAATACCGCCCAGGAAAACCCTTTTGAAGGGTTTTCTTTGAGAATTTCTGCGGTACGTTTTCCTCCAACTTCTGCTGGGGCTTCAGAAATTCCTCTACGGATTTCTCCAAGAACCCTCTCCAAAAAAAAAAAATCGAGCAGTTTTTGCTTGGAATAATTTTTAAAATTCAGCCCAAAGTTCCTTACGATTTTTTTTTTCTTAGAAGGTATGAAAAAGGATTTTTTTTAAGGTACTCTCCCAGACATTGATCCAGGGAACCCTCTAGAGACTTCAGAATTGAGTTTTCCAGAATATTTTCAAGAATATCGTCTAGGAATCTTGAACGACATCATCAGGATTTTTAAAAACGTTTCCTTCAGACATTTAGCAATTTATTGATATGATTCCAAAAGCAATTTCGCCAGGAACTCTTGAAGGAACACGGATAAGAACATCGGAACGATTGCTGTACGATTTTTAGAGACCATTTTAGTGAAATGAAAGAGTCCCTGGAAAAGAATTTTTTTTGGAGAAACTTCTCGGGGAACTTTTGGTGTAGGAATCCCAGGATGTAGGAAAATATTATTAGGGATGTTTTTTTTTGGATAATTCCTTAATAAACCCTCAATAACAACTTTTTGAGGATTTTCTCAAAGTGTTCCTGGAGTAATTAGTGGCTCTATTTATGATGGAATGCTTGTAGAAACGCGTAGATAAGTTTATGTAGAGAACCTTAGAAAAAAAACTTGAGATATTTCTCAAAGAATTTCTGTAGAAATTCATAGAAAAAATATCTAAAAAAATCCTTAAATGGCTTGTGGAGAAATTAATACAGGTATCCTTAGAGAAAATGCTGGGAAATTTCTCGGAAATACATGGAGGAATATCTGGAGGAAAACTCGGAATCCTGTGGATAAACTTCTGCAGAAATCTTTGCAGGAATTCTTGCATGAATCACTGAAAGAAATAATACAAGAATCTCTGAAAGATTCTTGATTTTCTGAGTGAATCCCTGAAATAATAAAAGAATTTCCTAAACGAATCCCCAGAAAAATTTCTAAAGTAATCTAAATCTGAAGTTTCAGCATGAACCCATGGAAATCTACCTAGAAATTTGTAGAAAAAGTCTTGAGGGAATATCTGAAAAAAGTCCCTAAATTACGAATCCGCTGATGGAATTTCTGAAACAAACTTTGGTAGCAGTGCTGTTATGGTACAATCAGAGCTTGAGTAACCGGGCTCCAAATTGCAGCGCCCCAATACTAATACGTAACTCGCGCGGTTGGCCACCACCGCCAGCACCACGCTAATGCTGAGTTCGAATAGCGAGATTTTTTCAAGGTGTTGTCAAAATACTACAGAGCGATTACTCGAGGGTTATGAATTATTTCAGGGAAACCCTTCCATCCACGAATTACTTTTTTACGCTTTTTTATTCTGTAATGATCGTTAAATGGGAATTCTAGCAGGAGTTCCTTTAGAATTTCGCCATGGTTACTTTCAGGAACATCGCCAGAAATTTTGTTGGGATTCTTTCAGGATTAATAATTTTTTTCCGAAATTTATAAAGAGAATTTCTTGAATGACTTCCCCCAAATATTTCTCCTGGTATTGTTGAGGGATGCATTCCTGTCCATGTTTTTTATTTTAAATTCCATCATATTTCTTAAGTCTTTTTTTATTTTGTGAATTTTAACTTCGCGTGATGTTAATTCCTTGAAACTAATCCACGTGTTCCTTCAGAACGTCCCTCAATAATTCCTCCCGGAATTCCTTCAGGGTTTCCTTCAGAGATTCTTCAGGAATTCCTTCGAGGACTGCTATAGAATTTAGTGATGTATTCCTTCTTGTTTCCTTTGAACATTTCCAGAAGAGTTCCTCTAGGGATACCATCAGATTTACTTCCGAAGTATTCGTTTGTGATCTCTCCACAAATGCTTTTAAAATTTTCTCAGGAAATTATTCCAGGAATTACTCCACGAATTTTTCCAAGAAGTCCTCTGAAAACTTCTTCAAAAGATGGAGTTAAAAGATTTTTTTCACGACATTTTTCCAGATGTTCCTTTAGGGATTTCCATTAGAAAGTTCCTAATTCAACTTACTCTTTCAGAAATTATTGTTGGAATTTCTCTAGAGGTCATGTATTCAGGCATTTATTTGGAAATTCCTATAAAAAATCTGAAGAGATCTTCTTTAACTTCCTCCAGGAGTTTCTTCAGGAGCTACTCTAGGTATTACTCCATAGATTACTGAGAATACATACATTCCTTTTTTCAGGGATTCCATCAGATTTTTTTTCGGTAATGCTTTAGGAATTTCTACGTTTATTATCTCGAAAATTCCTACATAATCTACTCCAACTTTCCAACAAATTCGTATATGCATACTTGCAGTCAGTTCTACTAGGTATTCATTCATTTTTTTTTCAGAATTTCTCTAAATAATTTCTCCAGCGTTTGTTTCTTTAGGGTTTCCTTCAGACATTTCTTCAGTATTTCAATGATTGTTGCGTATCTCTGCAGAAGTTTTATAAGAAATGTCTCTAGCATTTGCTCCAGAGGTATCTTTTGGAGGGCTTCCAAGAATTTCTTTAGAAAATTGAGGATTTCTTCGAGAATTTCACCAGTATTTCAGTCTGTAATTTCTGCAGACATTTTTTTTTAATTGCTTAAATAATTCCTCTGCGGATTCTTCCAGGAATCCCTTTAAAAATTTCTCAAGCCATTTTTCTATGAAATAACTTCCAGAGTTCCTTCAGAAGTTTTCCATAATTTTTTTTCAAGAAGAGGGAACTTTAGGATTTTTTATTGAGGTGTTCATCTCAGGCATTGGGATTTTTTTTGGGAACCCCAAAGGTAACAACAAGAGTTTTTTTTTTCAAACAGATTCCTTCAACACATCCTCCAAGGATTTCCTTTAAAATTCCTTATGAGTTCTTTCAAGAATTCTATCAATTTATTTTGTTCAATTTCTGAGAAGACTTCTCAAGACTGGGGGAACATCTGAAACCGATATCTGCTGAAATTTCTAAAGTAATCACAGGAGATATTTGTGACGGAATTGCTGCTGCAATTTCTAAAAAGAATTTTGGTAAGAGTTTCTGCAGGAATTCTTGAAATTTCCCAAAGAATTATTGCAAGAGCCCTTGGAAGAATTTCCGAAAAAAAAAACTCCGTAGGAGTTTTGGAGCAATTTCAAGAGGAATTTCTGAAAAATTCCATGGAAGGACTTCTGGAGATATCCCTTGATGAAATTTCTATAGAATTACTACATTTCCAAAAAAAAGTCTCTGGAGATATTATTTGAACAAATTTCAGAAAGAATCCGAGCATTTTTTTTTAAACCCTGAAGATATTGCTGAAGAATTTTTCAGTAAAATCCATTTAAAAATCTTCGAAGAATACTTGATTGAGTCTCCAATGACATAAATTTAGAACTTCCAGGTATATTCTAAAATCTCAGAAAAAAAACTCTGAAAAATTCCTTAAAAAATGAGAAACCCGACAGGAAAACTTTGGAGGAATCCCTACAGAAATTTCTTGATAAAATTCTTGGAGGACTTTCTGAAAGTACTCCTGAAGCATTCTGTGGATATATTTCCAGAGGAATTTTGGGAGACACGTCTAGATAAGCTTTTGTAAAGATCCCTAGAAAATAGTCTTGCAATGTTTGTTAATGAAAGCTGGTAGAAATACCTAGGAGATGTTTTTGAAATGATTTCTTAACAAAACCGTGGAGAGATTCTTTGAGTTATCCTTAGAGAAAATGCCGTAGAATTTTCCGGCAAAAACATGAAGGGGCATCTTGAGGAAATCCTGAAGGAATCTTTGTATTAACTCTCTAGAGAAAAACCCGAAGTATTTCATAAACTTTTCCCCCTAAGAATTTTTAAAATGATCACCGGAGAAGTTTCAGAAGATCTTTTTAGAAAATTACCCAAAAGAATTTTTTGAGAAATTTGTGAGAGTACATTTTAGAAACTAAATCTAAAAGCTTCGTGGTCGTGCACCTAGTATGGAGCGTGGGTTCGATAAAAGACTCTGGCTTTGCCTCAGGGCGTTGCATGCTAATCCGATGTCTAGTATCGTGCTTTCTTCAAAGAGCAAATAGCTTATTGCAAGCATTAAACGTGTTCATGTCTTTTTAAAAAAAATGTAGGAATTAAAAGCAATGTAGCAATTTCGAAAGAAATTCAAAGAATATTTCTTAAAAGAATCTCTTGACAAATCCATGGAGGAATATTGTAAATAGTTTCCAAAGGAATACCTGGAATCATTTCTGAGGGGAACTTTGAAAGATTTTCTTAGAAAAAATTCTTGAGGAATTCTGAATCTTTTATTTCTGAATGTGTCGTTGGATGATTTCTTGGAAGCTTTCTCGTATGGGTTTCCGAAATAAATCACAGAGGAAGTTCTAAAGAAATCCATGAGAGTTTTTTTTATAAAGGAACTCATTGATAAATTTCTGGAGGATCTTCTGAATGAAAATACTAGTGTAATATTTGACACAAATTTTCACTAAGAAAACGTGAAACAGGAATTACTATTCAGGAAGATTTTCTAAGGGATTAAAAAAAAGGAATCCATGGGTCAATATAGTAATAACTCCTAGGAAGGTTTTACAATGGAATTCTCAAATCATGTTCTTTTTCGGAAATTACTAATACACTAACGAATGGCTGCCATTTTAATTTGAGCACAATATTCAAAAAAGTTTTCTCTAGTCCTTATAGTAAACACACCAACGAAGCAATTCATACCAATTTAGGTGTTGTTTCTTGTAAAACTTAATTCCCTGGAAGACTTTCTGGAGGAACTGAAAAAATCTGAAAACATACCTGGAGGATTTTTTACAGGAGTCCATGGAGGTATGTGTGAAAATATCCATGGATGGCGACAGTTTTCTTGAGATATCTCTTAAAGAACTTCTGGAGTAATGGCCAAAGGATTCCTACAGAAATTTATGAATGAATTTCAAAAGCAATTAATGCAATATTTTCTTAAATAATCTTGTGAGAAATTCTGACGGAAGCTAGTGAAATATTTGAATTGATATTTGTAAGAAACAAAAGAAATTCATGAAGAAAATGTCCATATATATTTAAGAAGTCGGTAGAGGAAGTTCTGAGGATAAGTTTTTTGGTAATCCTTTAAGAAATTTCGATATAAATATCCATGTACATTTATTAGAGATTCATCCACTGTGTTTTTCAATAAATTCCTCCGAGATACCCTTTGAATTGGTCCGGAGATTCTTCCAGGATTTCAAGTTATTTTTTCTGGAAACCACCAGTTTTTTCTCAAGGGGCTTGAATGGGAATTCTTCCAGGGATTTCTCTAGAGATGCCCATAAAAAATTTCCAGTACTTAATCAAGGAATTGCTTTAGAGATTTTTTCAATAATACTTTTGGGGATTTCTACACCATTATTTTTAGAATTTCTCAAGTTATTCTTCTGGTGATTGCGTAAAGAGCTTTAGCAGAGATTGCCGAAGAGATGTTTCTTGTGATTTGTCCAGCAATTCTTCAAGGGCTTCCTCCTGGGAATGGCGATTTCTCCGTAAAATATTCGGAAGGACTCTCTTTGGATTTTTCAAGAAATACATTCAGAGTTATTTCCATGGATTCCTGTATGGATTCCATCTGGAATATCATCAGGTAATATTCTAGGTATGCCTTTTTCAAGACTTCCCCCTGCATTCGCTCAAAGGTTGTGTTTTTCAGTGAATCCTTTCGAGGTTATGCTGACTGTTTAGATATGAAGGAGCCGTCCGTAAACCCCATAAAACAAGTTTTGGAGATCCTAAGCCATCCGTTGAAATTAGTTGAGTAGAAATCTACTTCGTCATATGCGCTTATTCCAGTCATATCAGACAGAAAATAGCCAATAATTACAGATATTTCAACTTACCTTTGCTAACGGTTCATCAGATTTTTTTTTCACGAACCTCACGAGGTCTTACGCACCAAAGCAGTAGCTAGATGAATTATTTTTCATTGACGTTAAGTTTTAACTTCTCCAGATTCTCTTGTTGAACCATCCTTTAACTCACGCTCCGAAAAAGATCTATGACACTTCAAAGTTGCATTTCACTGTTGCATAGTGTAGTAAAAGCAGTTCAATTAATCAAATAAATTACCTTTTTGTCTAGGGATTGCAGACAAATGTGTGCATAAATGATTTTATGTATACGAAATTTTTATTTCACAACCACAGAGAAAAAATCGTCATTGCGCAATAATGGCGTAGGTATTATGATCAGAAGGACAAAGGTAATTATTGAAATATTCTGGTCGTTATTCTAAAGCAAAATCCATTCTAGTTTCAAAGCTCTTTGCTCAATCGCAGTTTGCGTATCAGGTCTTCCTCCTCTTCTTGGCGTAACGTCCTCACTGGGACAAAGCCTGCCCAACTAACAATCACTCATTTAACAGGCACCATTATGACGAATTTATTCAGCATAATGTTGAATAACATTTGAATTATTTTCACGTACAACCTTTGTTCGGGTTTTGTTCACACAAATTTGGAGAAGTTATAAAGCATCATGTTGTGCACCAACTTAATTTGTTGTTGTTCAAAACGTTTTACAAATGTACAGGAAAGTTGTTATTCAGCTTTGGCAAAAATGATAGAAAATAAATAAAATGCAAAAATGTTGAACTCTCACGAGAGTAATTATTTGCTCTCATGTTGAGAACACCTATTATTAAATGAGAATTACATATAAAATTACCTAAATCCGGATTAGAACTCGAGACCTGTCGATTGCCAGCCGCATGCCTTCCTATCTGCGCCATCCTAGAGATGGTGAGATGCAGCACCCAAAGCAAAACATAATCTTCCCATGACTCAATAATGATCACTCCTGAACTTGTGTTCAGCAGTGGTGAATTAGCACAGCACGTTGTAATCAACTGAACAACGCCTTATACTCAACAGCTGTTCAGCCCAAAACACGTGTTTTCCATTCTGATTCCGCTGTCAGTATTTTTATCGCACGGTGAGAAAACTTGTATCGAATGCGGCCAAAAAGTGTTGGTCCTTATTGAAGATATTGTTTCCAGACGTACTAATTGCGATATGAATATGTTTTTATTTTTATTATTAAATATCGATCTTTAAAAATGTATGACAATATGTGGTGCGGTATGGTCTTGGACATGGTGCATTCACAGCATCTGTTCAGGTAATCTACTCATGCTCAGTCGAAGGTCCGTTAAGCAATTGTTTTATATATGCTTTTGTCATGGAATCTTGATGTTGTGTTGAATAAATGCATAAGGATGTTTAGGAATACTTGAAATGTGTCGACTTCTGAATGTTGTTTGGTTGTCTAGGTGACTGTGGGAACAATATTCAGTAAACAGACAGCATTGAAACGTCAAATGCATCGATCCAAGCGTCTCGTAAAATCGAACTGCTGCGGAAGATAAAACATATAATAATCAAGGTACAAGATATCTTTTACAGACTAATAATAATAAATAAATGTCTCATTTTTACGTTCATTACGTCTCTTGGCACTCAATGTTAAACTACATATATAATTCTATTCTGTTTTATTTTATGTGATTCGTTTAAAATAAAGGGTTTTTAATAACTTGGTTGTCTAAACAGTTTTAGCCATGATTTATCCCATAATCCGAACAAAGTTCCGAGTCAAACTATGACGGGCTGAAGGCGTTTATTTGACAAGTGAAAGGCACATTGTTCAGGAGCATATGCTTATTGATACATCAGCTTAATAAGATGCAGACAAATGTTTTGTTAAACTCTTTTGTTAAGGAATCAATGCTTGTCGAATAAATTTCTTGTTAAACTTTTGAAAAGTGCTTTAATTTATCATTGTTGATACCGATGAGGAAAGTCGAACATTGACTACATTCTCAATTGAAAAATCATTTAAACAGTAATGTGTAGAGCATAATTTTAGTTCAGCTATCATTACCATTATTAAGCAACAATTCAGCAAGCTTGCTTGTTTGTGACTTGCAATTGTTAGTTGGGTGTTTCTCAGCTTAGTGTTCTATGAGCACTTCCACAGTTTTTAACTGAGAGCTTCCTCTGCCAATGACCATTTTGCATGTGTATATCGTGTGGCAGGCACGAAGATACTCTATGCCCAAGGAAGTCAAGGAAATTTCCTTTACGAAAAGATCCTGGGCCGACCGGGAATCGAACCCGTCACCCTCAGCATGGTCATGCTGAATACCCGTGCGTTTACCGCCTCGGCTATATGGGCCCCATAATCAGGTATTAAATTGAGGTATCAGGTCTTAAATTGAGTTATTATTCAGAGAACGCATATAACCACGATCTCCCCTATAGGGATGGGATTCCCCGTATCATTCTGACACAGGTTGCGTTGATATCTATTCAATCAGCAAACTTCCAACTAAAACTCACCCCGGAGGAAGAATCGATGCCGGATAAGCAACACATTGGTGGCATGTTTATTTATGGCATTCAATGTAACCGTCACACAGTAGGGAAAACATTTCCATTCTCATCTGCTCTATGCTGATTGTTGAACTCATACCGGATGGATGTTATTTCAACAACGATCGTTATCCCGATTCGCCTTGACGGAGGCTCTCTGAGAGAATTGCGCTGTGCGTGAAAACAATTTTTTTTAACATGGGAAAGGATAGGAGCTGCATTTTCAAATGCTTCTAATTCTTTATAGAATTTTTTTTAAGCAAAACGTTCTTAACGTTATCGAATGAGATTTTGATGCGCTATATTTTAGACATAACATTGTGATTTAAAAACTTTTTGTCTAAAACCAGTTATAGTGTAGCTAATTGAAAGTATATTGCAAAACATTAACACTTTTTTCAATCTGAGGTCCCTAAAATATTTTAGATGCATTTGAAAATGCAGCTCCTATCCTTTCCCATGTTAAAAAAATTGTTTTCACGCACAGCGCAATTCTCTCAGAGAGCCTCCGTCAAGGCGAATTGGTTTGGTACGTATGCTTGACAATTGTCCTACATTGCACGAATGAGTGAAAAAATAACATTGTCTGAACGATATGGAATGATGGAGGGGTTGACTTGAGTGATGCAATTATTTCAATGAAAGACTGCAATGGGCAACGGAGGATCTTTGAACGCTGTCGTCAACGTGGTCCTTTTTCGTATTTAACCTTTCTTGAAGTGGAAAGCAATTTGTGTCTTGTGAAAATATGTTTTGGGTTCAGAGCTTTTTTCAAAAAAAAAACGATGAACTGATAAAAACAATTGTTATTCAAAAATAAAAATTCTTTCTTTAAATGTTGGGAAGAATTATTTACGATTATCTCGGATTAATCCACTACATCGATAGGTGGATAGACATCAGGATTTTCTTTCATCATGTGTTCTACAGCACCACATCATCCACCCATCGAGATGCTCTAGTTACTGGGTAGGGTACATACCTAGACCTACCTACAATGACAAAGTAAACATCCACGCAAATCTTTCGCTCTCCAGGCAGGCAATGTTTATACTTGCTATAATTGAATAATTTGTGTAAATTGTGCTACTGATTGGAACTGACGGAGCGGTGCCAGCAGCAGAGGGATGGTTGAAGACACGCCGTGTTAGCTAAGGATACCTACCTACCGGGTCGCGGGGCGTCTCTAGAGAGGACAGTACGAGAGTGCCATCTGAAGCGTGACGATGAAAAATTGTAGGTAAAGTACTCACTCAACGGCGATCCCGAGTAGGGTTGGGTAATAATTTGTTAGTGCAAAATATTTCATACAATTCTTATGAAGAAAATTACATTTTGCATGTGTATATCGTGTGGCAGGCACGACACGCCATCTCCAGTGATTCCTGGAAGTCACTCATTAGTTATATCAATCAATATTCAACCGATGCAACCTACCAATTTTCTTGAAGAGAATCCCATGTGCTCATTTCGCCCAGCTCGGGACATCTCGGCAATATTGCACCCTGTCAGAGCACCCAAGAAGCGACTGGTCGATGACTCGCCCGGAGGATAGAGAGAGAGTGATGAAACATGTGGCCAAAGTGCTCGACAAATTTCCTTTTTCTCGGAGGAAATAAAAGCTATCAAGATGCTAATTTAACTCAAGTGGATCGCCGAAGAAGTTTCCCGAAGAAGGAGCGACTACCATAAAGCTCCTGTATTCCTGGTAGGTAGCTATTTCCTCTCGGATTACAGTTTTTTTTTCTGTTCGTAAATTGCGTGCTTCCTAGAAGCGGGAGTTTTAGCGTGTATTTTTATGGTCTGTATTTGTTTTCCATTCTGGCCATTCTTCGGGAAAAAATGGTGCTAGGGGAAGGGGGCCAATTCTTTGCCTCAGCTGCCAGGGCCAATTTAGAACAGGCGGTCGGCAGAGACAGGCGCTCTTTGTGCGAGGTAAATTCAATTTAGGTCCTCGGGACATTGGAGCGTTTTAAGTGCCTTTCCTATCAGCCATCCGTAGTGTTTCAATTAAATAATCCAATCATCATAAAATGAGTAATGGTCGCTACAAAGCTTCCCCAAAGGTGTGGGTGAATAACGACGTAATGAAGTGTGCAACGTGTATTTCACAAATGGATTCGGACGCGCTTTGTGGGGGGAGGGAGAGGCGGAAAACGACCTCGACTGCTGGAGATGATGATGACGACCGGACATTCGTAACGGGCCACCAAATGGCTTTTTTGTGTCCTCGTTGTGAGAAACAGAAACCGCACAATGATGGCCATAAAAACACGCAGACGCAGCACACAAGTTGAAACCCGGGCAAATGCCGTGGTCAGGGAACTAGGAATCGAACCGGGTTGACTAATTTCATCGGTCGTTAAATGACCCCAGCAATATGCATGGTTGTGGTCTCGAGGACCAGAACCAACTGCGATTTGGAATATGTTTCTAATTAGATTGCCAAGGAGTCGTTACATTTCGATTCGAAGTCCTGAAAGCCAATTAGAATAAATTCTTAGTAAACGCCCATCATGATAATCTGTAGCTCGTAAAGCTATAGCAATGTTTCTACCGAACAAGATTAATTGAGAAGATAGGTTGATCTAGAATCGTATGATAATGACGCGAATAATCACGAAATTAGCTACACATTGTTCGCTGAACGATACTTCGTTGTTATCATACGACAGATTATATGTCTATTTGTGTCGGTCTAGGGCTTCGTGCCTTCAGTTTATTCGAACGATTAAGAACATACTAACAGACATTAAACAAAACACCATTTTAACCTTGTACCGACTTTTCAAACCATCTATCCTGGATTCCACAAAACTGGTCATAGCTCAGGAACGGTCTGTCTGTCTGTCTGTCTGTCTGTCTGTCTGTCTGTCTGTCTGTCTGTCTGTCTGTCTGTCTGTCTGTCTGTCTGTCTGTCTGTCTGTCTGTCTGTCTGTCTGTCTGTCTGTCTGTCTGTCTGTCTGTCTGTCTGTCTGTCTGTCTGTCTGTCTGTCTGTCTGTCTGTCTGTCTGTCTGTCTGTCTGTCTGTCTGTCTGTCTGTCTGTCTGTCTGTCTGTCTGTCTGTCTGTCTGTCTGTCTGTCTGTCTGTCTGTCTGTCTGTCTGTCTGTCTGTCTGTCTGTCTGTCTGTCTGTCTGTCTGTCTGTCTGTCTGTCTGTCTGTCTGTCTGTCTGTCTGTCTGTCTGTCTGTCTGTCTGTCTGTCTGTCTGTCTGTCTGTCTGTCTGTCTGTCTGTCTGTCTGTCTGTCTGTCTGTCTGTCTGTCTGTCTGTCTGTCTGTCTGTCTGTCTGTCTGTCTGTCTGTCTGTCTGTCTGTCTGTCTGTCTGTCTGTCTGTCTGTCTGTCTGTCTGTCTGTCTGTCTGTCTGTCTGTCTGTCTGTCTGTCTGTCTGTCTGTCTGTCTGTCTGTCTGTCTGTCTGTCTGTCTGTCTGTCTGTCTGTCTGTCTGTCTGTCTGTCTGTCTGTCTGTCTGTCTGTCTGTCTGTCTGTCTGTCTGTCTGTCTGTCTGTCTGTCTGTCTGTCTGTCTGTCTGTCTGTCTGTCTGTCTGTCTGTCTGTCTGTCTGTCTGTCTGTCTGTCTGTCTGTCTGTCTGTCTGTCTGTCTGTCTGTCTGTCTGTCTGTCTGTCTGTCTGTCTGTCTGTCTGTCTGTCTGTCTGTCTGTCTGTCTGTCTGTCTGTCTGTCTGTCTGTCTGTCTGTCTGTCTGTCTGTCTGTCTGTCTGTCTGTCTGTCTGTCTGTCTGTCTGTCTGTCTGTCTGTCTGTCTGTCTGTCTGTCTGTCTGTCTGTCTGTCTGTCTGTCTGTCTGTCTGTCTGTCTGTCTGTCTGTCTGTCTGTCTGTCTGTCTGTCTGTCTGTCTGTCTGTCTGTCTGTCTGTCTGTCTGTCTGTCTGTCTGTCTGTCTGTCTGTCTGTCTGTCTGTCTGTCTGTCTGTCTGTCTGTCTGTCTGTCTGTCTGTCTGTCTGTCTGTCTGTCTGTCTGTCTGTCTGTCTGTCTGTCTGTCTGTCTGTCTGTCTGTCTGTCTGTCTGTCTGTCTGTCTGTCTGTCTGTCTGTCTGTCTGTCTGTCTGTCTGTCTGTCTGTCTGTCTGTCTGTCTGTCTGTCTGTCTGTCTGTCTGTCTGTCTGTCTGTCTGTCTGTCTGTCTGTCTGTCTGTCTGTCTGTCTGTCTGTCTGTCTGTCTGTCTGTCTGTCTGTCTGTCTGTCTGTCTGTCTGTCTGTCTGTCTGTCTGTCTGTCTGTCTGTCTGTCTGTCTGTCTGTCTGTCTGTCTGTCTGTCTGTCTGTCTGTCTGTCTGTCTGTCTGTCTGTCTGTCTGTCTGTCTGTCTGTTAAATAAATTTCAATAGCCAGAGTGAAACCAAATTTTCTGGCGCTCATCCGAAAGAGGCTGTTTCAAAACCCGTATCGTGCTATCCGTAGTGGCTTAAAAGCAACAACTTGAAACAGTGCAAGTGACCAAAGCCCCAGATTGCTAATTAGGTGGTCCTTAGATAGTGATCATCCATCCATCCGTGCTAGTGACAAACACGACATCGTGACCAGAGCAGCGCAGTATCCCGTCATCATTGTGAGTTGATCCTTCTGGGCCGTCTGTTGCCTGACGGAAGAAAACCCTTCGACGAGGAACGGGTAAGCCCCATCATTAGGTCCTTCGAACCGGATCGAAGGTTCCCCTGACTAGAAGGGCAGGTGCGGTAAGTACACCATTTCGTATCAATTACTCTGCGACGCTGGCACAATTCATTGTGTTGACCAATTGTTGAGGTCAATAGCTTGTACAGTGCACCCAAGCCAAGCCAAGCCAAGCCAACTTAGGCTTTGTCGGCCATTTTGTAAGCGCGCAAATTGTACAGTAGGCTCCAAACGAAATACGATTTTTGACCGTATGCTCTGGCGAAGCAACGGTGTTTTTGATTGAGGGTTATGTATTACAATCAAACTTACTCAAATTTTGCTGCAATTTGATTTGATTTTCATTTGCATGCATCTTGGTGGGTGGTGAGTGAGCCGTTGCGTGAATGGTACGCCCGCGCCGGGAAGGATTTGTCAGTCGATTGCGTACTATTCTTGGGTTTCAGTCAAGGTTTCAGTCCGTGTAAAAAGTGGCATACCGCGACGAGAAGGATTGAAACGTCGGATTTGTGTCTAATTCCGATTTTGCGTCGCGTAGAAGACGGTACGACGCGCCAGGAAAGAGTCCGTTTACCGATTTACGTACCGTTTTCCCGTTTTTCGATTCCGTGCTGTCGATCTGTGGTGGTAGTGAAGTGGTAGGAGTGCACAGAGGCAAAATGAGAGGTGCCGACGCCGCTCAAACGTCAAATTTCGTGTGAACGTAAGCAGGCCAGTATATTGCGGAGATTCCACCTCTTTTGACTCTTGCGCGAAAATTAGTTGCGTGGATTTTTCTTGCGTGGGCACACAGATATAAAACCAGACCGCGTCCTGGTAAATATTTTACGCTGTGTTGTTAGGTACACATGTGGTGATAGGTTTGCATTGTAAACAAACATTTGTAGAGCACCTACGCTGAAAATGAGCCTAATAATTTATTTGCGTCGGAATCTATAAATCTTCACAACGGGCAATAAATTCGTGCAGAAATCCATAGGGTGCTGCATGAAAATCTCTCCTTCTCTTTCACTCTTACAGATATTTTGGGAACAACAAGGCCAAGAAACGTCAAAAACCCATACAAAATCAAAACAATGCAGTGCCCTATTCTTTATTACACCAACGAACCTAACCTCAAAATGACTGTCAATTCTCAGGTAATTTTGACAGATGTAACATAAGCATGAAAAGGACGGCAACAAGATCGATAAAGTAGAATATTTTTTTTTTTTCCTTCTAAACCATAGGGGGATAAATCTGCTCATCAGACACCCTAACAGGAAGGTTAGGGTATTGTGGGGATGAGGCCGTCTTCTACAATGCCGGTAGAAGCCAGGACTACTCTCTCCTCGACCCACTAAAACACATTCCTATGGTCGCCAAACCCTACGTCTCTCCGGAACCACCAAGAAGGTATTGTTTCAGAGAGGGGCTAGTGCATATCGCACCCTCAAGGTTAGCTGCCGTAGCCTAGCAGCAACGAACATCGATGACTCGCACTGGAGAGTCCATCACGATAGCATGCTGGCGCTTAGCCAGTTTCCCGAGTGGTCCTCGCCACTCCCTTTGTCCTCGGAAGGCGGGCAGGGTCAACCCCGCCCGCGCCCTACTGCTGAGCGGACATCAAGAACTGATGCCCACATGCAACCCGATCTGACCTGCTGAAGGCAAGGGTATCACTACCCTTCAGGCCTTATCAGCTGCATCCGTAGGTTGCAGACAGCAGGGTCTCACCTACCCCGACCCTTGCCGGGGACCCCTTTCCAACCGCGGGCTCAGATCCAACCCAGTAGACTGACGCCACGACAGCACCGCTACCGGGACATTGTGCGAAAACGCGGGCACACGAACAAAACGTGTTCCGCCGTTTCCTCTAAACCATTGCACACTGGGCATTCGGGAGAATCCGCATGCCCGAAACGGTGTAGATACTGTCGGAAGCAACCATGACCTGTAAGGACCTGTGTCAGGTGGAATGAAACTTCCCCATGGCGCCTATTAATCCAACTATCTACCCTCGGTATCAACCTATGGGTCCACCTTCCTTTGGTGGAACTGTCCCACGCGCGCTGCCATTTTACCATAGAGGCCATCCTGACAGTCTTGCGTATGCCTCTTGTGCCGCGCATTTCGAAGCACTCCATATCCTCACTGATAAGAATGCTGATGGGCACCATACCAGTAATGACACAGAGAGCGTCGTGTGACACGGTACGGTACGCGCTTGCAACATTCAGACACATAAGCCTGTAAGTACTTTCCAGCTTCCGTCGGTAGCATTCAGTACTTAGCGCGGTACCCCACGCCGGGCCGCCATACCTAAGTATGGACGTAGCAACACTAGCCAGAAGCTTGCGCTTACTGGCGTACACCGCTGAGCTATTGGACATCATCCGGGACAGTGCCGCAATAGCTGTGGAGGCTCCTCTACAGGCATAATCGACGTGGCTACCGAAGGTAAGCTTATCGTCGATCATCACGCCCAAGTGCTTGACAGAGCGCTTCGACAGGATAGTGCACTCTCCTACACTGATCTCCGTCTGCTGCGCCGACTGCATGTTGTTAACAACCGTCACCTCTGTCTTGTGGTGAGCCAGCTCCAGTTTTCTGGACCGCATCCACGCCTCCACAACCTTGATCGAGTGGTCGGTAGTCAACTTCACCTCCTCGATCGTTTCACCGTAGACTTCGAGCGTAATATCGTCGGCAAATCCGACAATCACCACTCCCACTGGGTACTCTAACCTCAACACCTCGTCGTACATGACATTCCATAACACCGGACCCAGGATGGAACCTTGCGGGACTCCTGAGGTTATGTGAAAGCACTTCCGACCCACCTCCGTGTCGTATACTAGTACGCGATTCTGGAAGTAGCTTCCGAGAATCTTGTACAAGCACTCCGGTATCCCCAGACGCAAGAGCGCATCAGCAATAGCAGCCCAACTGGCGCTATTAAATGCATTCCTTACATCCAGAGTCACTACCCCGCAAAAGCGAATGCCCCTCCTCTTAGGCTCGAGTGCTTTCTCGGCGGTTTTTGTAACCGACAAGATAGCGTCTACGGTGGACCTCCCCTTCCGGAAGCCATACTGGTTGCTCGAGAGACCATTTACGCCCTCAGTGAACTTCAACATTCTATTGAGGATGATCTTTTCGAGCACCTTCCCCGCCGTGTCAATCAAGCATATTGGTCTATATGCCGACGGGTCTCCGGGTGGTTTCCCCGCCTTTGGCAATAGTACCAGGCTCTGCCTCTTCCAAGCTTCTGGAAAAACTCCCTCGTCCAGGCATTTCTGCATAGCAGACCTGAACATCTCGGGAGCTTCTGCAATAGCTACTTTTAAGGCCAGGTTCGGAACTCCGTCCGGACCTGGGGCCTTACCTACGCTAAGGGACTTAGCTATCCCCGCAAGTTCCACATCGGTGACCATTTCCTCATCGCCAGCCCCAGTCCCCGGCTGTCCTACGAAAGGAGGCCAAGGACTAGGATCATGACGCGGAAAAAGTCCTCCAATGATCCCCTCCAACATCTCTGGAGATTGCTCTGTAGAAGCCATCACACCTCTCGTCTTGGCCATAACGATCCTGTAGGCATCACCCCACGGGTTCGTATTGGCACTCTGACAGAGACCCTCAAAGCAGGCCTTTTTGCTTGCTCTTATCTCGGTCTTGAGCGCGGCTTTTGCAGCGGCGAACACCACCCGCCGTTCGTTTCGCTCTTCCTCTGATCGTGCTCGCTGCATCCGCCGCCTAGCCCGTAGGCAGGCGCGGCGCAGGTCCGCAATCGCGTCGGTCCACCAGTAAGCCGGTGGCCTCCCATTTCTAGGGTGGACTCTCCTAGGCATGGTCGCATCACACGCACGTGAGAGCACCGCTACCAGCTCGTCGCCGTCTAAACCGAGTAAGTTTCGCTCACGGCGGAGCGCTTCCCTAAATACCTCTTCGTCGATGTATGATGTCTTCCACCTACGAGGGCTTGGCCTTGGCCTAGCCGCCTCTTCTTCTATCCGCTGTCTGCTGTTGTTGTAGTCGATACTGTAGCAAACCGCCAGGTGGTCGCTGTGAGTGTAGCCATCATCTACTCTCCAGTTCGAACTACTTGTTAGGCCAGGACTACAAAAGGTCACGTCAATAATTGACTCCGCTCCGTTTCGACTATAGGTACTCTTGGTACCGACGTTAGCCAAGTCGACATCTAAGATGGCCAGTGTTTCTAGCAGGATCTGACCCCGCTGGTTCGTGAAACGGCTTCCCCATTCCACAGCCCAGGCATTAAAGTCACCCGCTATTACCACCGGCCTTCGCCCTGTTAGCACGGTCGTTAAGCGGTCCAGCATTTGCGTGAACCGCTCGATCGGCCACCGCGGAGGCGCATAACAGCTACAGAAGAAGACCCCGTTCACTTTGGCGACCACGAAGCCCTCATAGGTAGTAGACACCAACTCCTGCACGGGGTATTTACCCGTCGTCCATATCGCCGCCATTTTCCTGGTCCCATCCGAGGCCCAGTTGCCGTTGCCGGCGGGTACTCGGTATGGGTCCGAAGTGATGGCGATATCCGTCTCCCACTCAGAAACCACCTGACAAAGCAGTTGCTGAGCCGCATCACAGTGGTTCAGGTTCAGCTGCGTTACCTGCACTGTGATTTGTTGCTCACTGCGGCTTTCTTAAAGGCCGGGCACCCTGGACCACCCATCGGATGTCTGTTTTTCGAGGTTTTCCCGGTACAGATCATGCAGATGGGCGGACTCGTGCAGCTTTGGGCCTTATGACCTTCAGCGCCGCATCGCCTACACAGTTTGCGCCTGTCGGGGCCTTTGCAGTCCCACGACTTGTGTCCTGGTTCCAGACACCTGAAGCAAACCTCAGGTGGCTCGTGGAATGTCAGGTGACAGACACACCAGCCCACCTTAATACTCCCTACTTTAACGGACTTTTTAACATCCGCCACAGGTAGCTGAACCAGAGCTATCTGTGTCCCTGCTGGCCCCTTCCGCAGCCTGACGGCTGTGGCGGCCACCTGAACATCGCACTGTTGCCGCAGTGCCGTGACGAGCTCTTCCGCTTCGGTGATCTCGTCTAGGTCTTTGACCTTCAGAGTCGCCTCATGCGTAAGAGCCCTCACCTCCACTCCATCTCCAAGGACCTCTTCTGCCAGCCTCTTGTATGCGGCGCCCTTGTGATCCTTCTGGCGCTTAAGCTCCAGGATCATTTCGCCCGTACGAGTACGTCTGATACTGCGTACGTCGGCTCCAAGACCCTCGAGCTTGGCGTCGCACCTCATCGCCTTCAAGACGTCCGAGTATTTCGACTGTTCGGTCTTGATGACGATAGCGTCACCTTTTTCGCGCCTGGCACCTGCCTTCCTACGCCTTGGCTTGGCAACCTGCACTTCTACCTGCGGATTCCCCTTCTTCTTCCTCTTCCGCTCTACCTTTGTCCAAGGAGGGTCCTCTCCTTGGATCGCCCTGCTCTGCGGCTGCTGAGGGCCCACCATTGGTCGCAACCCCTTGTTCCCATCATTCCGGGACGGGCCGGCCTTTTCAGGCCCACCCTTCCCAGCTTTCCGGGAACCCTGGCTGGGGTCCGACTTTCCAGCGTTACCACCGGCTTTCGGGGTTATTATACGCCTGGCCTTGCGGGCGCCGCCAGACAGCTCCTCACCTGACGGCTGCCTCGCCCGCTTCTGCGAATGCTTGTCGCTTTTGTCGCGAGCATTCGCTTCCACTCTCTTCGGACTACCCGCGAAGGAGAAGGCCTCCGTTTGTGTAAACTTAGACGCTTTCTCCTTTGCGGGTTCCGCCGCTGCTGCAGCCAGCAACGCAACCGCGTGCTCCTGCTTGGCATTATCGACAGACGCCCTAAGCCGAAGCAAGGCCGTTTTCAGGTCCTTGCTTATATTCGACTTAGTTGTCGCAAAGTCGATAATTTTGCCGAGCTGCTGCTCAGCTACCTCAAATGCGGGCCGTCCTTTTTCTGCAACTTGGCTGATGGCCCTCAGCAACCATGCTCCGTCCATGACCTCCGCCGGCTGGCTTGCCGTGGAGTGGACAGGAGCTCCCACGCTTGAGCTGCGTAAGCAGCTTCCAGCACCTGACTCCTCGCTTCTCCTTGTCGGAGACCTCATCAACCCGCTTCTTGCGAAGGGGTTGATCGCACCGCTACTTCCACCTAAGTTATTTGATTTAGAATTCTTGCTCATTGTTCCCACGAGTTGCACGAGAAATAATGTCCACCACGCCAGAGCTCTGCATTAACGCGGTAAGGGACAGCATACTGTGGGGGGTGCCCAGGTACCCCACAGGCTCCGTTAAAGATCGAGCATCTTTTTCACCCCCTCGATCACTCATTCCTCGGCACGGGTCGCTTGACACCTTGAATTGGGGTTAGTAGTCCTATTCTTAGCCGGCAACTACGCGGCTGACTCGCAAGCGGGGGGGTGCGTCAGGCCCCAGGACATCCGTCCCTGCTGCCCCACAATATATGATCCGTCTTTTTTGTGCATGTGTGTGGTCTGTCAAAATGACCTGAGAAGTGTCAAACATTTTCATGGCTAGCTTTGTTGGTGTTATGAAGAATTCAACATCTCTCTTATGTACCTAGAATACGGCATTGTTATGATTTGAGTTTAGGCATATAGGTATAGGTAGTCTTGATGTATTTAGAAGCAATATGGGACAGATGTGCTGAGTGGGGTAGTATACTGTTGTAAGATCTTTCATTACAGAACTACTTTGCATTATTGCAATAAACTGAACTGATAACCAAGTCGTCATAAGCTAATATTACCTTTTAGAGAGACTTTTCGTCAATTACAGCAGCAGCCACGTCTCGCCCATAACAAACATAGGTATATCAAATTAACAAAGACAGCCTGCCATAATTAATAATAAACCAGGATTTTGTCGCCTCAGAGCTGATGAGCTAGCAATATACTTCGGCATGTAGCATCCTACTTACGGAATAGTTCATATCCGATTACAACAGCCGGCGACATGCAACCTTCTCATTAAATGCGACCAACATCAGCGTTGGTCGGTGGCCTCGTAAATCAGTAATGACAAACCCGACGCCTTCCAGGTTCTGACGGAGAGTAGGTACGAATCCTGTGTACACCGTCGTCGTCGCCGTGGTGTGACCACATTTCCACAACCGGGTGTGCCGCCTTATTACTGCAATATAGCGAAGAAATTCAAACCACCCGCCCTGAACCACACCACTGCCGCCGCACTATAGGTACTATCATTCACCACATCATCCCCATTCATCCATTCGGAGGGCCTAGGTAGGTATTCCACCAACAGCTGTGACATGCCATAGAAACGAGAACGTTTGTTGGTTGAACCTGACTCCTCCTCAACGCGGACTGCGGTAGAATCCTTGAATTCCGCACATGATGCTGCCATTCAGAATGTTTGCTTGCCTTTCTGCCCTGGCACCATCAGGGGCGCAACGACTACGAGGACGACGACGACGACCGTTCCACGTCCAGAAGCACACGAACTGGAAATAATGAGAACATTTTTGGTGTGGCATTCGTCATAAAAGAGGGTTTTAATAAAAAAAAATCTAATCTCATTTCATTTTCATCATTACAGCTATGTAGCCCACAATGTGGTGGTAAAACGGCGCTGTCCTCGGAAATGGAAATGACGACGATGTTCCTGCCAGCAGTACGGTGACACGTCCTTACATAGATGGATGGAGTGCTTCAATGTTGGCGACACAGATACTATAAGGGAAGAACAGAAAATGCCATTAAAACGAATAATTCTGCAGAACGATCCTACCGTACTGCTTTAAACGTTGTTGTGTCGAATTCGTGAGAGTCTTGAAATGGTTGGAGTTTGCAAGCCGATGTTAGCAGCACAATGTAAGCATAACAGGATGTCGGAAAAAACTGAGGATCATAAGGCCGAAG